>NC_061100.1:146077572-146082572 GCF_015104395.2 Macrobrachium nipponense
ACTACTATTTAGCGTTGCAAAGGAATTATGAAATCTGTCTCTCGTGTATTTATTCACAGTCTTGTTCACTATCAAGGGACGAATCATCTTTGTCATCGCTGTTGATGTTGATAATTACGAGATCTACAGGTTTGTGGATGTTATCCGTGGACCAGTATTCCTCCTTGAAGGCTTTGGACCGTCTCACTTTCCTATGAGATTGATCCTTAATCTATTGTTAGCTTTCTCCATTATTTATATGGTTTGTGGTCATATTGCAAATGCATTTCTGCAACGAGGAAGACAAAGTGACACAGCGGCCATGACAGGGATGAAAAATCCATCCCCGTCAATTACACAGAGAATACTTATAGTGCAAGTGCTGCTGTAGCCGACAGACAACCTGTTACCACTAAAACATTGGGAAAAATTAACCATTATTGTGATCATTATGTAAAACCTCCCTATCCTGTTCATTATGAACTCTCCAATTATCTGCTGGTATTGAAAAATATCATGGAAATCGGTATTTTACTCCATATTGTAAATTACACAGAGATATTGGAGGGGGGAGAAATTAGAAAAACAGCAAAAAAGAAAGAGTGAGAGAAAGGGAGGGAGGGAGGAGGGAGGGAGGGAGACGGAAGTGATGGAAGATGTCAGACGTTCGAATCTGTAAGTGACTCCTGCTATGTTACCAAACATTAGGGTGAAGTGTCTTGTACACTGCGTTAAAGTACCATTTCAATAAAATAATTAGTTTGAAAGATATTTGAGAAAAACAATGACTCGCAGTCCCTGAAATGCTTAGTATTATAAACTTCAGGAAAATATGCCCACCACCAATGAGGGATATGATGAATGATGATAAAGGCGCTTCTGGGTTCACAGAGTTATCAGTGCTCAAGGCTCAAGGTAGATGGTAGCAAGGGCCACCTTCAGAAGGACAGCATTGCAGAGACATCTAGTGGGGACTTGAGCAGAGTCCCTATCCAGCATGATATGTGACAGAGTGACATTGTAAAGCACACTAGCAAAGTATGGGTCTCAGAGCCTGTATCTATAGCATATTGGCTTCGACGGTGGTAGTGTTTTGATATTTCCTTCTTAATGATGTCAGCCATTGTCCTCTTCTCTGGGAAGCCGCTAATCTGGGGAGGTACCTGAAAGGTCAATGAAAGACTGGCCAGTATAGTTAAGGGAGAATTGGTAACAGATGTGAGTCAGGCCATGAAGGTAACTAGCAGTAGCCTTTGTAAGTGACAGGACAGAGGTGTGACCCTTCTTAATCGTTCACGAGAAAACTGACTGGGGATTTCAAATAAAGGTTTGAGAGGGGCAAAGTCCCTGATAAAGCCTCCCACTTCCCAGCAAGGAACAATTATTGGCTTTGACCAGATGTCCTAATTATATTTTGCACTCCGGTGAGTTGTAACTCAAAAGATAGCCTGACAAAAGGGTCCTTCAGATAGGATATTGAAATGACATTTAAGCAGGTGGCTAATTTCCTTCTCATTTAACACCTGGGAGAATGTCAAATCAAAAACTTCTTGTACATCTTTGGTAGCTTACTCTGTGTTGCTGTATGTTAACTTGCAAAGTTTTTAATAGAAGAAGGATTATCAACATATATATATATATATATATATATATATATATATATATATATATATATATATATATATATATATATATATATATATATATATATATATATAGGTCATTATTGGGAGGGCATAACATCACCCTTAGTTTGGCAAAGACTCAAATTGCTCTTTCCTCACTTTGCTATTCTGAAGGCAACCTTTACCACAGCCGATGGGTAGTCTCATTATTATTCATGGACCGTAGCGTATATAAAAAAGAAAAAATAGCGACTACGCACGTAGGCCGTCCCCGAACTATTTTAGGAACTTCATCCTGCATTACATAAATAGTCTGGAACTTTTGGGTTGTGCGTTTAATTATTAATGTGTGATATTTATTCAAGAACATACCCACTTGTTGATAATGTGGTCTGTTTCTATAAGTTAACTGGTACCGTCGTCTTGTTATATCATTAATATTGCGTCACATAATTATTTTTGTGCTACAGTTTTTGTATTTAGCTTGTATTGAAAAAATTCTACCGGTATGGAACTATTATCTAATGCAATTGTTCTACCATTTAAAGTATTTTCTTGGTATATTATAAGTGCTGGATGTCGGAAATGGACTGGTTTTGTGACGTATACCAAAAAGAGAGAAAAAAAAAACCGACGAAAAATTTCGGTATATTCTAAAATGTGTTCAGTGGGACAGCATAACGAACGACACATTACCATATGCGAACGTTATCTTCACTGATAATGTATTCCTGGTTCGGTATTATGGTGAGGTAAAGCTAAGCAGGAATAAGGATTCAGAACCCGTAAGCTCTATAACTTACCTGATTGTGTTTTGATGGTCGCCATTAATGTGAAGTCTTGACTCCGTCTAATCGAGTGTCTCATTTTCATGCTTACTGATATAGCCTTTCATACTTGAATTCTGTAATACGAATGAAGATGTTTGAAATATTATAGTTCAGAATTGAAGCTTATTATGGTCTAACTTAACAAAGAAAAAAAAAGTAAATAAATGTGAAAATGCTCACCCCTCCTCCAAAGGTATCCAAATGGTAAATGGTAATCAGGTACTAAAAGTCAAGATTGCCTACTTGACAGAAGGTACAGATGCCAGGATGCGAACAAAGTATCCGTCCTATCGCGTAATATCAGCATCCATTCGTCCTTCGAAAAGGACGTGCGTTGACCGTACTGGGTTTCAATCTTGTGACTCTGCAGCTGTATTGTCAGTGTATCCAAGAGAGGGTTTGAGCGGGGATTTAGCCAGTGGACCAAAAATACTTACCAATGACTATATCAAAATTTCCAAGTGATGGTAAGGTTGTATCTCTAACAGAAAGAAATGAGCGGGTTTTTAGCCAGCCGACAACACCCAAAATTTCCAAGAGACAGTAAGGCTGTATTTCTAACAGCGGAATGGGCGGATTTTTACCCAGCAGATAACCAAATCGTAGAAGCGAGTACACCCAAAATTTCCAAGAGACAGTAAGCTTGTATTTCTAACAGAGGGAATGGGCGGATTTTTAGCCAGCAGACAACCAAATCATAGGAGCGAGTACACCCAAAATTTCCAAGAGACAGTAAGGCTGTATTTCTAACAGAAGGAATGGGCAGATTTTTAGCCAGCAGACAACCAATGTTTACAAGCTAGAACATCCTAAATTTCCAAGTGATAGTAAGATTGTATTTCTAACAGGAAATGAGCGGGTTTTTAGCCAGCAGACCAGCAATAATTAAAAAGGAGTACTTCCAAATTTTCCAAGTGATGGTAAGGCTGATTTCGTATAAGGACTGCGCATGCCATGAATTCTTTCCTTCTTTCTCACACACACTAAAATATCACTGCTGTTTCAATAAAGATCGTTTGCTTTATTTAAATACTTTATTAGTACCAGTTGCTTGCTGTTGGCGTCCAGTTCATTTAATTTTCCATATTCTTTAATGTAACCAGTGTATCATTGCTTAATACGCTTCCTCCATGCATGTTTTTTCTCACTGGTCACATAAAATCATCATCAAAGTGGTTAATGAATCAATACCCTTAATAACTATTCTCTGACGGTCCTCATCAGTTAGGTACAGTAATCACCATCTTATTAAGACCTTTCCAGATTCAACATCACTATGATAATTTCATATTAACACAATGGCAGCAAGTTGCCAATACTATCGATTAGAATTGCTAATCTTTCAGCAGTCTCGACGAAATGCGTACTCAAAGGCGCGGAAACCCATGTTCATATTTTGTGTCATTCACCTCTATCTAGCACACGTTCCTTTGCTGCCTGGTTCATTTCTCTCTCTCTCTCTCTCTCTTTTCCCTATCAAGTATCTCCCTCTCGCCATTCCTCTCTCTCTCTCTCTCTCTCTCTCTCTTACGACGCCGACTACCACAGTATTTCAGAATTTCAGGAAGTCTCATTTCACATGTATCTTCTAAAAAATAAAGTTTTTTAGCTGTATTTTCCAAACACCCTTTGAAGACTTGTACTTCAATCCGCACCATATCTTCCACATTTTTTCCCCGTGATTTTTTGTGTATTTTCCAATGCCCCACTGACTAATTTACCATTTACCTCACTACATGATCAACTGTAAAATTTACTCCAAAATATCTTAAACAAATAGTTGCTCTTTAACCTACTTACACGTCAAAGGAAGCGTTCATTACTTCATACAGCTGGTGTCCAATTAACATCTTCATCATTAGTAATCTAACACTCACTTTCAAATCTCTCAACTCAAGAATACTTTCAAATGCTTGCACTGCCCTCTGCATTTTTTCATTGTTATCACTGACCAAGATTTAGTGACAATTCACAACCTTTCCACTTTTAAACGTGTTTGCATTTACAGTGAATCAAGGACAAACTCGCCTTCGGCTTATATAGTACATTTTTGTTTTTGCGATAATACCCTGCATCATTCAAACACGTTAAAGAAATAAATATCACTTTGGGGGTTGGTTTGGATCTTCAGTAGCGTAATGACAATAATTCCAGCATTAGACGTCGTCGATAGAATTCGTCACAAGCGTAAATAACCTCAGATATCTTTCGAAATGCAACCGTCATGAATGATTACCGCACTATTCCGATATTCGCAGGATAATAACTTCCCTTAATGAGAAATGTATATTACATGGGTGCGATGCCTCGTCATTGTACTTTTCAGTGAGGCTTATGAAAGCCTTTCCCTAGTAGTGTCATGTTTCACTAGTCAAACATCAAAGGTGGGTACAAACTAAATGACTCTATCCGAAGAAAGATTCTAAGAATTACATTCCTGTATGAAAGTTCGACCGACTTTCTTGAAGCTCTACTGCAGCTCAAGCCGTTAGCATAATTTTATTTCATTTCTTAATATAGTTTTAAAGAATTGATGCGAACTCTGGACAGACTCACCCTTTACGAA
>NC_061100.1:146085072-146122572 GCF_015104395.2 Macrobrachium nipponense
GACGTCGAGGCTGAAAGTCCTTTGCGCCCAGAACGGCGTCTCCTTGAGCGTAATGGATGGAGGACTAATTTAGGATTCAAGTGCGGTCTCGAAGTACCGACCCGGCATCCTAATGGAAAACGCCACTGAGGCGTTGGACCGCTGGAAACCTCATCAGGTGGCGAGGATGCTGCGGAGATTGCCTCCTGGATGGGAATCCTCAATGTGTTCTCCACTAAGGATGAATTTTATATATAAATATCTATCTATCTATCTATCTATTTTTTATCTATATAGTGTATACATTAGATATATAAAATAGATATATATAGATATAGAATATATATCATATATATATAATATTTATAATTTATGACATATATATAATAGAGATATATAGATATAATATTTATCTACATATAAAATATATTATATATATTATATATATATTATACAGGTATAATATATATATCGACATTAGATATTTATATAATAGATATATGATATATAGATATATATACTATATATTATATATATATTATATATAATATATTATTTATATATTTAAATTACAATATATATATATATATACAATATATATATATATGTTATAATACATAAAAAAATTACATATAATATAAGATATATATATATATATAATGTATATATATATATATTACATATATCTATATATATAGATATATATATATTATAATATACTATATATAATATAGAATATTATATATATAATAACTTGTATATACTATATATATCTATATATATATATGTATATATATAATTATATATATATATATATATATATATATATTATATAATTCTGTGTGTATATGATGATGTGTATATGGGTGCGTACGTATGCACGAAAAGCAAGTAACCCGATTAACATGGGAGTGAAAAATCGAGATGATGACCAATTTCTCATGTCATTAATCGATGAAAAGTAATAGAACAGAATACCTGAACCAATGAATATTAAATCGATTGGGTAGTAATAAACTCATAGTTGCATGTGATTAGTAATTCCAAGGGCCTGAATAGCGATTAAATGACACTGCCAACTAACCTAGGGTAATGATATTGATTGCTGAATTTAGTTAAAACTCCGTCGTTTGGGTTTACGGGCTTTAAATCATTTACCTCCTTTGGTGTGTTCCGTGGAGGGGTTTGGACGCATATTAGCGGGACCTCTTAGAAACGGCAAAACAATATTTCATTCTATCCAGAATCTTCTCTCCATCAAAAGACCTCAAGGTATTTTACTTTGGGGATAACCCGGATCAAGGTTAATGAGAAGTTGTCATGGAAACCAGCTTTTGGGACGCCCTCAAAAACTGAATCCTCTTACGAACGTCACCTTGTTTCAACAAATGCTCTCCGTTCGTTACCGAGGTATTTTGCTGGAGCGGCGCTTGGCTGCGGATTTTTGATCGGGATGAGGCTTCATATTCCACTATATAACTTGAACGACTTTTAGCAATTTAGTTTCACCAGAGGACGATTTCCACGAATACAACCAATCAAATACCTATCAAAGTCTATCAAGAGAGAATTGACGTTCAAAGGGATTTTTGCTAATTTGCTCAGTGACAGACAAACTCGCCAGTGGAAGCAGAACCTCCTCCAAGTCTCGTTTACGGGAGAAATGCACGAAATACGTAGGCAAGTGACGACGAAATCAGGTGAATAAATAATCATATAAATCAGCGGAACTCACTGAACTCGGAAAATACCGGAGGGTTAGAAAAACGGATGGAAATTAGAAGATAATTTTTTTATTACTTTCTTTCTCTCGTATTAGAGATTGGTGTGGAGGGCGTGGGTTGATGGGGGGGGGGGGCGGGTAATTTCATCTGCAAGCAGCTGTAATCATATCCTGCAACAGCAACGATGACGTTTTCTTAAAGCAATAAATCATCCATGATATTTCTATTAAAATGCCTTTTCAACACGTTCACATAACGCTCTGTTGACTCTCTTTTCACTACGAAATAAACTCTCTCTCTCTCTCTCTCTCTCTCTCTCTCTCTCTCTCTCTCTCTCTCTCTCTCTGATGTTATTTGTTATTTGCGCAAACCCGAAAGGAATCGAGGCAATATCAAAGTTTATTACATTGTCTGCTGCAGATGAGTGCATGCAGACCACAGATAGCAACATAAGAACATTTTCTTTAGGAATATGGTCTTTGAAAGCCTCAATTTCAAGTCAGTGACGACATATGAATAGGGTTCATCTTCTAAGTAATGATAAAGATAATTGTGCACAGATGAAAATTAAATCCATGAAATAATAAAACATAAATGAATTAATACTTGAAACTTATGATGATGATGATAAAACAATTCAAATATTCTCGTCTAAGGGTAATTTAATGGCTGATTAAAGTATTTGATTGATATAAGTTTGCTGATGCTCAAAGAAACAGACTGAATTAAACAATCGAAGAGAGAGAGAGAGAGAGAGAGAGAGAGAGAGAGAGAGAGAGAAGAGAGAGAGAGAGAGAGAGAGAAAGTGGCAAAAGGAAATTGCTGATTATTTTCTATAACTCTCAATGAAAGACCTCACACGATTTTCACGTATTCATTTACCACATCTTACTTTTTCTTTCGTTTTGTGACTTAACTTTTAGAAAAATGTATGCATGCCCATGAATTCCCTTTTCATAATTAAAACCAAAAATTTCAGTTGATTTCCTTAGCATCTTTTTATTTTTTTTCTAAAGTGGGTAGTGGTTGTAGGATATCTGCCATGGTAAAATTAACATAGGACATACAACAGGAAAAAAAATGATATAGACTATAATAGGCCTCCTATGTAAAAGAAGTATAATGGAATACACGCAAGCATGCACACAAAGTTACACAAACATACATACACATGTATATATATACATACATACATGCATATATGATCATGGGAGGAATAAGATACTATGTATTGAGGTTCTGAATGTACCTGTATGTGATACAGAAGAGAAAAAAATAAATGAGAGTTGATTTATTCTGGAAGGAAATTTAAGTTATTTGAAACTTTGCGAGACAAAGGTGAAACGGCAATTAGCAGGACTTTGAAACACTAGGAGCAATTATGTTTCGGGTAGCTAAAAGGCGGAACGATAGACTGAAGGGGCTACTTTTAGCATAAAGAGGACTCTACGACGAAAGAAAATGCACAAATGTGTTTGTTCATGGTAAGTATGGTGTGTGTGCGTGTATGTGTGTGTGTGCGCTGTTGTTGTTGTTGTTGTTAGAGTATATATGATCTATGAAAGGAAATGAAGAATTATATTTTGACAAAATCTCTTTGCTGGAATCTGAAATGCTATCTTTGATTTCGAAAACATTTGAGAATCGTTGTGACAGGGGAATTTGAATGAAATGGCGGGTGACCTAGAAAGACAGTAGTCAGGAATTCCTTGAACATAATGGGAAAAGATATACTATAGTTGTGTGGAAATGCTTTGGAAAGCAACGTTTTGTCATTCGAAATATTTCATTACCAAACAAGAAAATGGCGAAGAAAATTCTGCTGGATTACATATCATAGAGTAGCTAGAAAAACAAGTTGATGGATGTAGTACAAGAGAACAGCTGAAATAAAAGCTAAGACAAATATAAACTGAGCCGTAAAGTGCGGAATTGGGACCGAAAATTTAAATCAAACAGGTGAGTTTATATGAGAAGTGAGTGAACAGAATATATAAAGAGAAGACATTATGCTTAGGTATTAGTTTGGAATAGACACAGGTGTAAAGAGTAGTAGATATGGAGCTTGAATAATTCCATGACTGGGTTACAAGGAAACTAGAGAGCGTTTGCGGATGTAAGATGGTAATGAGATGGAATAAATGGTTCAGAGAAAAATAGAAATTATTTGAAATGTCGTTAAATGACAAAAGTGACAATTATATGTAGGCATACAGGATACACACACACACACAACACACAGATATAATAATATATATATAATCTTATATATATATATATATATATATATATATATATAATAATAATATATATATATATAGAAGTCAAGAAAAAAGTAAGAAAGAAAAGAAGTAATAAAAAACTGGAACTAAAGTTAACAAGTATTATAAAGAAGAAAACGGGCACAGAAGAGAGCAAGACAATAGGAAAGGAAAGTGAACAAATAGATCCCAGAAGGAAATATGCAGATGGAGAAATGCTGCCTGATGTGATTGGGGTCATGGGAGTCAGCATTTGAGGGCTTGTTGAATTTGGACCGCAGAAGAGAGGCAGGACTCAACGAAATTTGAAAGGTTTAGCAGAAGGTAGAAAATACTATTGTAAATGATTGTTAAAGATGTCAGGAGGGCAATTAAATGGAAGAATTACAAAACATCAGAAATTAATTGGAATGTGGTACAGTAAGTTCCAGAAGTGAAGCGACAAATTTCGGAATTGATCGTACTTCTTTAGAAAGTCGTGGGTTGCCAGTTAATATATTTTACTCCAATTATTGTCATCCTCTTTACCTAATAATACGTATTAGTGATTAACTGTAGAAGTACAGAAAGTATTCCCCCAGTGAATGATCAATGTTAGTTCAATAATTGTTTATTAAAAGAAATAAAAAAAGAATTTCCCCATAGAAACATCTGTGGCTCTCAATGTGTGATATCAAGTGTTCACCAATGAGTGGCAGCAGGAACCGAGTGCATAAGCATTGGCCTAATATGATTTGCTAATTAACTTTCTACTTTTATAGCGTTATATCGAAAGTTGTTATGATTTCTTTTGATAAAGCACAAAGAAGTTTAGGATCTGATTAAATGAAATATAAATAAGACACAAGTTGGTGTGAAAAAAAAAAAAAACGAAATCCAAGTTATATGCGCGTTTAGCATTGGCTACATGGTTAGGCCTATTCAAGAATCAAGGAAATACATTTTCTAGCGTGTAAGTAAATAATTTCAACGAATTCCTCAATTGTGCAAATCTTTGCATATGGAATTGCGTTCAGGGTCGCATCAAACAATTATTTTCGTAGGTTTCCACCCCCCTTTTTTTTTTCAGTGCATAAGCGAGACTATTTTTGTCCATACGATCCGGAGTGTGAATATGCTTGGCGAGCATTATTTTAATTCGAGTATCTCCCGTTATGCTCTCTCTACTCTCTCTCTCTCTCTCTGGACCTTTTTATCTAGTCAGGAATAACCAGAGGCCTGTTTTAAGAATCGAGCACTAGGCCTATTGGTCATGCTCAGGTGCTTCTATATATATATAAATCCGCAAAAAAATCATAAACTTCTGTTATACAATAATACTTGACTGGATCGAACTGATTACTGGTTGTCCGTGGAAATATGAATGTGGGTGATATCACTCCCTTATGATACGCCCACTTACGCACATTCAGTTTTAAATTTCATGGTTGGAATGATTAGAAGATTTGAGGTAAAAGGTTGAAGTGAAAAAGGTGGAGGAAGGGGGGGGGGGGGTGGTTGGAGTCTGTCGTCTCCCGACTTAACCGGGTGGTGATTTTACGGGTGTTCAGGTTGCTTGCGACCGTCTTTCTTATTTTTTATTTAGTGAGTCTGTTTCCCGCGTGCAAGGACAGGTCCTGGTGTCGGTCCTAATGGTTCTACTTTTCCCTAAATAACAATCAGTGGCCCTGCATTGTAAGCCTTGCTATGCCTAGTCACCTGAAGGTAGCAGCAGCAGTTAGAGTCTTTCTCGAAGATGGTATTTTATGCTCGGTCCTAGAAGATAAAATCAGAACTACCAACCACACCCAACTTTTCTGTTGAATCTAGGTGCATTCATGGTTGATTATGTTTAATGTTGCGGAGATTTTCCCTTTACATTCTATTGGTACTTGCATGGCTTTATTCATCTTCGCTAAAATGATTGATAATACACTATGATATTAAATATTTGTTTCCACATTGCTCGAAATATACATTGGTAATGTTGGTAATCCTGTTTTGAACGAAAATTTCAAATTGTTTCGATTCTATAGTTTAAAGTAATTACTATACTTTAAAATAATTACAAGTACCGTAATATTTTCTCATGATTGTTATAAATATCATAGATTTGATATTTGTGCATCATATGTTAGCTTTATTTTGCTTGATACAGCTTTCACTGTAGAAAAAAAAAACTTTTTCAGCTATGATTTATAGTTGCCAGTTAGTGAATTTCGAACGAAATCCTCTGAAATTTGTCGCTTCACTTCTGGAACTTACTGTACAGTGGTAAGAGTGTAACTAAATATAGGTAAAGGGAATACGTTATACTTCAAGAACTGAAGGAGATGAGGCGACTTAATGAAACAATTCTGTCGGAAATACAAAAGTAAAGGGAAAGTATTGTAGATGACATACATGGATCTGGAAACATCTCAAGATAATCAAATGGATGTACAGGCAATGTAGAGGGTGATGAGAATTTATGGTATAGGAGCTAAGTTTGAATGTAAGTTATTGACGGCTATTAAATATTCTTTTTCTTTATGCTTAAACCAAAGCATATCTTTGAATGTTTGCTTAGGAGAGTAATTCGTTCAGTGTTAAATTGGACTTAACATATGGGTGCATATTTCTCCATGACATGGCGGTTCAAAAAATTTATGAGTGGAGTAATGCAAGAAGTCAAAAAGAGGACAGTTTATGTAAATGCTGGGTTGGGGGTTATAAAGAAATGAGCCATGGACGGTGTAGGAATGTTGATGTTTGTGGAAAGTAAAGGACTGACTGCGAGTGGTGAAGAGAAGCTGCAGAAATTAATAAAAGAGTTAAGAAAAATTTCTGGAAAAGGATGGAACCAGGAGGATGGAGCAATAAACGTTAAAATGAATGAGTTTTTTAAGGACGTGAAGTGTGGGTGTTGAATACCAATGGTATAAAAATGTTATAACAGTTAACGTAAACTGTTGCATAAAAACACATAGTGTGAGAAGTTTAGGAATAGCTAGACGTGATAAAATGGTTAATATCAGGTAATGAGTTGGGTCAGGGTATTTCAAAACAAGTTGCTAATGTATAAAGAAAGGACAATGAGAGACAAGTTAAAAATGCGCAGAAGTTGTTCGGCGCAGTCGAGTTTTCTGTAAATCGTATAATCAAGGCCACCGAAAATAGATCTATCTTTCGGTGGTCACGGTATAATGCTGTAAGAGTCGTGGCCCATGAAACTTTAATAACGTCACGGCGGTGGTTTTGCAAATATCGTTGCCAGACACACGAAAATTAAAACTACAGAGCCTAGAGGGCTGTAATTTGGTATGTTTGATGATTGGTGGTTGGATGATCAAGATACCAATCTGCAGCCCTCTAGCCTCAGTAGTTTTTAGGATCTGAAGTGCGGACGGACAGACAAATAGCCATCTCAGTAATTTCCCTTTACAGAAAACTAAAACCCTCTATAATTCAAAGATTTCCAAAGGGAGGAGAAATGAAAAATCAGGAAAAGTGATGATATGTGGAATTAAAGATATATGGAAAGGAATGTGTTTAATACCAGGAAGGTCGAGAGTGCATGCAAGAAATACATATATATATATATATATATATAGTATATGTATATATATAAATATATACATATATATATATATATATATATATATATATATATATATATATAAAATAAATAAATATATATATATATATATATATATATATATATATATATATATATATATGGGAATAAAATCCACAATGAAGTAAAATCCATCTGTAGTTTAAAATGTATAATTCTTGTACAGGATTAAAGCTTTCGACCATCAGCTGTGCTTTTGTTCACTAAAATGTGATATGTCACCTCAAGGAACTGACAAGTAGGAGCACAAACATTTGAAAAAACAATAACGGTTAGGTAAAACGCTAGTTTATATTATGAATGATCAGGCCGTTTGAGCCCTCGTCCTTTCCAGAATTCGTCTTGATCTTCGTGGGGGAATGTTTCTTTTGTCAACTGCTTGTTCTATGCTGGTTGGGTGGTTGGTTGGAGAAATGACCTGAGTGGAGTAAACAGGAGAGGAAGCAGCATCATCATTGGCACATATATTCCTAAAGTTTGAAATTTTCCCTTTACTACATATCTCTTCACTAATAGCTGTATTTTCTGTAATTACAGTATTTCCTGTAAAGGTCTCGTTTAATGAAATTAACGTCCCTTCTACTACCCGTCTCAAAGTCCTCTCGTTACATACAAAAACAACCTTTGTACCTTTAAAATTTATTGCGTGGTTTTTCTCCCATGTATGTTGCGCAATTGCACTGTATGAACTTCCCCTTCTGCAAGCAGCAACGTGTTCTTCCCTTCTCTTATCAATGGAACGTCCGCTTTCTCCCACGTAGCATTCATTGCAATCACTGCAAGGTATTACATATACTCCCACATTCTCTCTATTGCCCGGGTTATTTTTAATGAGTTTCTTCTTGATTGTACTGTTGTACTGAAAAACTATGTTGAAGCCGTTCTTTTTTCCTTTAAGCTGCCTAGAAAATTAATAAGTTCTTTAATATAAGGAAGAGCAAGAGATGCCTTAAAATCTACCTTCTCAGTTATATCATGTGGGGCGTATAACATCGATCTAGTTTTAGATAGAGACTGTAGTATAAAAAAACTTTGGGTAACACAGTTTAGTAAAACTATCTACCAAGAAATTTATTTCTGCGTCAATGAACTGGGGATCACATATTCGGTATGCTCGAAACAAACAAATTTGTTAAAACGTTGTGCTTTACTTTAGGTTCATGATATGAAAAGTAATGAATATAAGTGTCTGTGTGAGTGTTCTTCCTATACACGCTGAATTTAAGGTCACTACTCACTGTGTCTCTATGAACTACCATATCTAGAAAGGGAAGCCTATTTTCCATTTCCTTTTCCACTGTAAATTTAATAGAGAGCAAAAAACCATTAAGCAACTCTTAAAAACCTATGAAAGCCCGAAATTTGGGTTAGGAATGTAGATGATGTTTTTATTGTTTATAGACACGGCGAGGAAGCCTTTCATAGGTTTTTAGAATTGCTTAATGTTTTTTTGCCCTCTATTAAATTTGTAACTATTAAATTTGTAACGATTAAGCTTTCAGAAAAATTATGTTTTCTCTTATTTACTCTACGCGTATGAAACATTTCGATTGTGTATTGACATGCCTGTAGACTGCATATTTCCATGCATGCATTGAATCACGTCAGCTGATGCTGAAGATTGACTGATTGACCGCATGATTTCAGCGCTTGTACAAGCACAGCACACGTCACTGACACTGCAACAGCGAATTGAAAGAGATGGAAGGAATGGATGGATTGAAGGTAAATAGGAAGCCTCGGAGATCGACCTTCACATAGATGAATGTATAATGGGTGGTCACAATAGCCATCTCGGGCAGGTGGTTGGTTAGTTGTGTCGGGCATGACAGTAAGGGCATGGTTGTGGTCGGTGAATGGTCGGACCCCGCTCTCGACTTTTGTGGTTTGATTGTGCGCACCGTCCCTTTGCTTTTGTTTTTACTCACTGTTAAATGCTTTTGTAACCACTCCTATCTGCTCAAAGAAACTCACATTAATTCTGACCATAGAAAAGCATCAACATCTGTTTGTGTTCGTGTTTATTCAGTTTTTAAGCATCGCCATTTCAAACGTTCTATTCGCAATTGACTTATGACTTGCTAGTGTCTCGCATCCTCCTCTCCCGTGAGGTTTTAAGCTCTTTCAGTCCTTTTACGTTGTGACAGACCCTTTTTTATTTTTCGTACTCAGTGCTTAGACATACGAATTGTATTGTGTGTGTGTGTGCATAGTGACTTACCACGATACTGTTGAAAATGAAAATATTTTATTTTATATTGGAAAGATATTTTCCCGAAACAGTGATCCCATTAAGATTCCTGTGACAGTATACATAAGGCTTTGATTAAATTTCTCTCTCTCTCTCTCTCTCTCTCTCTCTCTCTCTCTCTCTCTCTCTCTCTCTCTCTCTCTCATGTCTAAGAAGATTTTCAATAAGAACAAACATTTTGAAACTCACAAGAAAACTTTTGCAAATGACGTAAAAATAATGTCTTTTCTCATATTCCAATATTCCATTTTCCATAAAATAGTAAGAGAGAGAGAGAGAGAGAGAGAGAGAGAGGAGAGAGAGCAATTGCATTCATTTCCCAATGGATAAATCGAGAATAAACCGCTTGTGTAAATCTCTCCAATATTTCTGAAAGCGTACTAGATTTTGTGGGGTGGAAAGCAGAGTTCCATTTCATTGCATTCCCTAGCGAATGGCATATTTTTTCTTTAGTGAAAGTAAAGTCGTATTGTTGTCTTATAAAGAAAACGTTAATGACACTAGAAAAAAAGAAAAAAAAGGAAAGAAAGGAGAACTAACGAATAAGTAAAGGTTTTATATAGAGTAACAGTGTATAAAGGAACTAAAAATGACCGATAAAAGGGGAAAATGAAGAACGATTAACATAATGGCTAGGAGGTGTGGATAAGTCAGTCAGCTGTAACCATGGCTCTGACTCGAAATTCCTCCTGGTGATAGACTTGCGACTTCAAAAGTCTGAAGCAAAATCTCGCTGCCCTATCTACAGCGTTTCATCTATTGAAAAACGTCCATAAAATCATCTAAATTCGCATTTTCCCTTCTGAAGCCCAACTGACAAGTGCTGCCCTTTCCCATTCTTTTCGCTTACTCGGGAAGTAAGCCTTACAAACTACTTTCTTTTTGTTGTTTTTCTTCTTCTTCTTGGGAGGGGGAGGCATGGTCTATGGAAAACCCTAAAAAGGTCTGAAAAAGGGGTTTTTGCGTGGAGTTAAAGATACAGGAATTTTAAGACAGGATATCTATGATTTATACATTAGAATGAAAATGTAAAGCTAAATAATGGGCTTGTTAAACAGTACAGAAAAAATGATTTCTAATAAGATATAGAGTATTTATTTTCTATTTTGTTGGTGAAGCAAGGTTCTATTTGACCGTAGATTTTAGCACTTTTTAATTTACTATAAGTTAGGAATAACGTTTACTACAACTTATGAGTGAGGGGAAAATCTTGCATGTGTCCCGCGTATGTTGGAGGTTGGATCATGCCTTGTTGTATTTCCCATTAATAATTTTACCTTTCATTAGAACTCTAAATCTAGACTGGACGAAAGTGTGTACATCAAGTCACCTGCTGTAGAACTTTATGATTTTGAAATTGCTTAGGTCTGATGGTATTTGGCTTAAAAACTGTTCTCTGCTTCAGTTATTATCAGTTATTATCATTTTCATATGACTTGCAACTGTATCTCCTTTTTCAAATATTAGACTTCTTGCCTTGTGTCTTTATCAGCGATACATATGAATGTAAAGATTCTTGATCCAGGCACAATAGTTCTCACTACACATAATAGGTGACATCGTTTACTCATCTTTGCGTTTTGGAAGATTCCTTGTCTTTTATAATTTAATTATCTGACAAGACTAAGCTGTAATTACTTTTCTTTTTTTTTCTTTTGATGGGGTGGACTTCTATTGCTCTGAACCACCCATAGGGTGCAGTCTGTCTAGATAACTTACCCACTGGTATGCATATATGATTTTTGCCTAGTAACAATCAATTTCAATTAAACCTCATCTATGTAATTATATATATATATATATATATATATATATATATATATATATATATATATATATATATATATATATATACTATACACACACACACACACACACACACACATATATATATATATATATATATATATATATATATATATATATATATATATATATATATATATATATATATATATATATATATATATATATATATATATATATATGTTACCATAATACACCATCAGCTGACAATGTGATATAGTTCGATGACTCAACGATTGCTTGACTGAAAGGAAGGTGCTACTCTGGCTCGTTATCCATGTGTCACGTACTCCGAGGTCCTAGTACCTTTTCTATGCTGTCCACCCAGGTGCTAGTACTATTTCTATACTGTCCACCGAGGTCCTAGTACTATTTCTATAGTGTCTACCGAGCTCCTAGTACTATTTCTATATTGTCCACTGAGATGCTAGTACTATTTCTATACTGTCCACCGAGGTCCTAGTACTATTTCTGTACTGTCCATCGAGGTCCTATTACTATTTCTATACTGTCCACCGAGCTCCTAGTACTATTTCTATACTGTCCACCAAGCTCCTAGTACTATTTCTATACTGTCCACCGAGGTCCTAGTACTAGTTCTATATCGTCCACTGAGGTGCTAGTACCATTTCTATATTGTCCACCACAAAGTATAGAAATGGATGTCTATACTAATACTTTGATCCCTGAAGAGCTAGTACTAAATATGGCGTCCCAAGGACTTTCCGCCAATGTTCAGTACTAGCACCTCGGAGTAGGTGAAGCGTAGATAACAAGCCAAAGAAACACCGAAAGGAATATGGGACAAGAATGACGAGAGTTACATCAATAAAGCGACAAATTTGTCTTTGTGGACTAATTTGGGCGATTCCTTCAAAGTATAGTAGATTCACTTCACCCGTGCATCTCATATCCAGCACCATTCCTTGCGACGCTCTTGATTGGCTGTTGATAAGCCAATCACAGGGCTGGAAACTCTCTCTCTCGAAAGTTCACGTAGGCAGCATCTATGTTACATCTTTCAAACATTATAACTTTCATTACACTTCAATTTTACCTGCAGAAAAAGAGCATTTCCCAAATTCATCACTAAACATCATCAAGCCAATGACTTAGGGATTATAATGATATAGGAATTATGTACCGCAGTAAACTTAATGCTAAAATATTTATAGTGAAACAAACATAAAATTCCTAATATAAAATATATTCTTTCATTCCTTACATGAAATAGCGGTGCATTCATCATTATAGGAAGTACTATCAACATGAAAATAACAAGCAAAAAATTAAGAATATTAATCTCTCTCTCTCATCTTCGTGTAGTCAGGTGTTGCTCACGTGATCACTCGATATCGTCATCATCATGGGCAAGACCCCTCGATAGAAGAAGTCTTAAGGGGGGTGGGGGAATAATATTAAGACTTCATCATCGTCACTATCATTATCACCATCACCTTTTCATATCCTATAGTGGAAATCTATATGAAAAAAATCGTTACTTAGATATTGACACCTTATGGAGGAAAGTTATTCATCCCATTGATTTTTCTTTTGCTATAATCAGTCCTCCTATATCCTTTTTATTATGTATTATGATTTTCTTCATAATTCTTATATCATCGGCTTGTCGATGTTTCGTGATGCAATTGGAAAACACTACTTTTTTTGCGTATAAAACTGAGGTGTAATGAAAGTTATAACTTTTGAAAGAGGAGAGGTGGAACATACATCCTACCTACGTGAAATCTCTCTCGAGACTGAGATTCCAGCCCTGTGCAGTGATGTCGTTTTTTCTTCACAACATTGGCTTTTAGCAGTGTTACCATATGCAGTTCATCTGATGTTTTTACTTTATTTATGATTTAATGGTTAGAATGCGTATTTTCCGATGTAGAATTAATTTCCGTGATATTAGAAAACTACACGTCACTAGCTTAATATAAAGTATTTTTGACGAAGAAAAATAAAGGATTTCAATAAAATTCATTTGTATAAATAAGCAGGATATTTTTTATAGCTTGATTTTCATAATAAAACATAAAAAGGCAAAGTGAAGAATTTTTTCTTCTGTGCCGTGGCCTGTGGTCGGAAAAGCCACGAAGGGTTGCCAGCTGTCACCAGAAAGCCACACTAATAGACGAAATTCATCAAAATGGCAACCCTGGCCCTTTGATTGGCGCTGGGCATGAGGTGCACGGGTGAAGTGAATCTACTATGGTAATGAAAAGTTACTAGGAGTTCAGCGTGATTACAGCAGCGCTGCTTTTTAGAAAAAGTGGGCTGTTTCGATAATTGTATACGGCAGATGGAAATACTAGAATGTGGAAAACAGTACTATATTGAATAAAAAGATTCGTCATGGGCAAGCAAATGATGACCGGTAATAACGTCATAGAAAAAAAAGTCACATTAATTTTTGGTGACCGGTAATAAGGTCACAAGGAAAAATTCACAATATCTTTATGATATTTGAGGATTTTTTTTGTTTATGTCTTTTTACGGTAATTCCTAAAACCCCCCGGGCCTCACTATCTAGGAAAGATAAATGTGACTTTTCTTCCCGTGACTTTTTTTTACCTGGATCAAACAAATAGCTAGAATGTGGCTACTGGGTCAGGTAGAAGTGCTTGCGGGCGAAGGCGCACAGGAAATCTAAGTCAAGCAGGTGTGCTGGTGAAAGGGTAGTACCTACAAGTGAAGGAAAACCACTTGCTTAAAGGGCTGTTCCAGGACGTAATACAAGATTATCTATGATGCATCTCTACACTGTGACTGGAGATACATAAGTAAAAATTCATAATTGTGTATATCAGGAAATGGCTGTATTTTTCAAAATACGAAAATCATTGAAAGTGGGAGCTTTCGACCGTTTGTAAGACGTTCCCTTTTAGCCACCTGGATATATTTTTATCCATTTGGCAGAAGAGTGGTCGTCGTGCAAACGATCGAAAGCTCTCATTTTTCATCATTTTTGTATCTTGAAAAATGCACATTTCCTCATAGACATAATTGCGGTCTACTTCAAAAGACAAGATCGTGTCGAAAACAATAGGCGGATAAGGCAGTCGAAGTTAAAGACAGAAAAATGTGAAATGAATGAACATTTTCTGGTGAATTTTAACATCCTTCTGCAGAAAGAAAGAAATCGTGCAATATAGGAAGTATGTACGCAGGAAAAATAAAAATGTAAAGCGATTGAGCACACATCTTTGCCCATGGACCGAGGAGCTGATTGTAACTGATAGAACAGAGGTAGTTCCGAATGACAATGATTGTCTTCGTGGTTCCGAATGACAATGGCTGCCTTCATGAAAAAGGATTTCCTCATCGCAATAATCGATGTGGTTGGTCATTCAGAGAGAATTCTGAAGGAATTCTATCAAAGGAGAAGAAAAACATAAGAACGACCGGAAAAAATCGCAAAAAGAACATATCAGCTAAAACAGTTGTCTTTAATAAGATAACAGTTAATGACAGAACTACATATCACAAGCAACTCGAAAGCCAGGAGTACTTTTCAGATTTAAATGGCAAGCAAAACAAGAAACTCATTCGCCCGTCAAGAGAAATAAGGCAGGTATTAGAAACGGATAGTTGCAAGTGAGGTTCCCCCTAGTGATCAATGCAAATGGCTGCCTCAACATGGAGCCAATCCTGGTAATGAAGAACATCATCAGAGAGAAGAAATGAATGATCAACATTCGTAGTTACAATTTCCGTGTTTTGGCTGGTCAAAATGATTCAAAATTCCAGAAACATGCACAGTGCTACGGGAAACTCTATGACATCTTTCAACTCTTTCCAAAAACTTGCAGCCGAAGCCCCGCAGCTAGAAAGTTTATTCTAAAGATGAAAATCATCCGAAGTTCACAAAGAATCACTTGAGATGAGATGAAAGCGGCTGTCTCAGTCTCTATACACAAATCATTAATTAATGTACACACATCTGTGTGTAGGAATCAGCAAACCATTGTATCTTAACCGATTAAAATGTAGGTAATAACCAGTGGGGGGCAAGAGATGATGATTCAAGTAAAACCAAAGAAAATCCAGAAAAGTAATAAAGATAAAACGCAGAACAGATAAATTATTATACCAAAGAGCTGATGCAGTGTATTCACTCTCCCACGACCCTTCCAAAGCACAGAGAGAGAGAGAGAGAGAGAGAGAGAGAGAGAGAGAGAGAGAGAGAGATTTCTGTAGATACAGCGCATACAAACCTGGCCCTTTTATCAATCAGAAATCATCATGCTTTAGATGATAAATAACTCATGGTGACATAGCCTCAAGCCAAACACGCACTGATGATGCAAGTGTGTTAGTGTAAGAGCTTTCTGCATTTTTTAATGGTGAAGTAGAATGGCCTTTTTCCTTGGAGCTAACGACATTTCGTCATCAAGACATTCCTTTTATCAGTAATAAATAAAATGACGGCAGAAAAACGAAAATCATCGTGAACAAAATAAATAACGATAAAGGTAGTGTCAGTTCAAGTGAGTAGTTTTGTTGAACATGCCTTAGAAATATATACTGCCTACTGTAAACGCACTCACATACGCATATATATATATATATGTATATATATATTATATATATATATATATATATATATATATATATATGTGTGTGTGTGTGTGTGTGTGTGTGTGTGGTGTATGATATATATATATATATAATATATATATATATATAATATATATATATATATAATATATATATATCGGTGTGTGTGTGTGTGTGTATTATACCTATATATATATATATATATATATATATATATATATATATGTGTGTGTGTGTGTGTGTGGTAATATATATATACATATGTATATATATATACATATGTATGTGTATTATAAACTACGTATATTATAGCGTATTCAAACAGAGTACAAACAGATAATACTTCAGCTAATTGAATGATTCATCCGAAAGAAAAATCAAAGCGCAAATGTGCAAAAGTGGCAGGGAATAAAACATTCGAGTTAATTTAGGTCAAGAGAGTTCGTGACAAGAGAGAGAGAGAGGAGAGAGAGAGAGAGAGAGAGATTGAAGGCAAGCGGGCTGTCAATTATATTCTGGGGAATTATGAACCATTTGTTCATGCAACTACAGTCAACGCGTTATCGAGAATAGAAAATTATAATCGTTGGAAATCATTCACTTATTCTGGGAAAGTATATGAACTGAATTATAGAAGATCAAATATAACAGATATAATCGTTGTTAATAAATAAAATAAAAAATACGAAATTGTTTATGAATTATACATTATATAGCTGTGATAAAGAAATTACCATTTTCTGTGAGATACAGTATTCAAACATGACTAGACAAAATAGTTCAAACATAGCCATGAAGATCAAAGCTTAGGTATTCTTGACGAACTCCAGGTAAAAAAACGAAAAGGATATGAAGGCAAAGCAAAACCAAAGACAGAGTAACTTTAGGTAATCCTAAAGTTACTCAAGTTATCTATAAGCTGAATCTTTCACTGGGTCTTCTCCTTTAGGATGCTGACGTCAGACACAGGTCAGTGTTGTAGGAACAATTATATATGTCAATGACAAACAAACAAATATGATGTTGCTATTTAACAAAGCCTTTATTTGTCGTCTTAGGTTATATATGGCATCTACTCCTCTCAAGTAAATATAATCTAAATTCCAGATAACTAAACAAGCTAACATTCTAAATCATTTATGTTAACTCGTTCAGTTTGTATTATATAGCATGAGATCTCGTCTCGCATGGGGCTCCAAAATTCTTGCACGATTTGTAGAACTTCCTCTTTAACCCTCACGTGGTGCACTGTAGACCTTGCTACAGGTTGTTTGCAGTGTCCATTCGGTCTCTAGCTGCACACACACGTTTGAAGACTATTACTTTATCTCCATATCCGCGTCCTTTCTTCAAAATTGCTGTTCAACCACTCCAGCTCCCTGTTTTCACTGTCTTAAACCCTACGTGGCTGAAAGTACCCGAGTGTCTTGGTTCTATATCCCCGTAGGATGGTATTGCCGTCAGTGCACCTCATGTGATGCACTGCAGGCATTACTTGAAGTTCTTTGCAGCGTGTCCTCGGCCCCTAGCTGCAGCCCCTTCCATCCCTTTTACTGTACCTCCTTTCATATTTTCTTTCTTCCATCTTCCTTTCCACCTTTTCCTAACAACTGCTTCATAATACAACTGCGAGGTTTTCTTCCTGTTACACCAATCATCCCTTTTACTGTCAGTTTCCATTTTAGCGCTAGATGGCCTCATAGGTCCCAGTGCTTGGCCTTTGGCCTAAATTCCATATTCAGTTCAACTATAGCCAAATTTTTATCATTCAGATTCATTCATCTATATATACGACACCCATCAAACGAATGTCTTGACCTCTGCTGTAATGTCCTCTGCGCTTAACTCTGAATCACGTTTGTTTTTTGCAGGTATAGGAAATTGCTTATTCTTACGAGGTTCGAGAAGTCTGCTGAATCTCAAAGTGAATCTCGTCGAACTGACTTTCAACACGGAAAGATGATCTTCAACGCTTTGGTTCTTGCGATTTTGCTTGCAGGAGGAGTTCAAGGTAAGAGAGAGAGAGACAGACAGACAGACAGACAAACAGACAGATAGAGAGGGAGGGTGGCGGGGTTAGAAACCAAGGTGACGGTTGAAATTTAAATAAAAAACGAATGATATCAATGGAAAAGGTTTCATTTTGCCTTGGTAGTTTTACCATTCGTATTTCACGTGCATTTTTACTTCTCGTTTGTAAAAAAAAAAATCTGCACTTGAAAAGCCATGAAACAGAACACTTCCTAAGAAAACAGAAGACAGACAAAGACAAATCACGCGACCACGGTAACAAAGGTGATTAAGGAAGGTACTGAGATTGTTTTCACTGGGAGTACATGGTGTTCAAATACAGCCTACCAAGTCTCGTGGTCATGTGCCGCTATACGCGGGCTCCCTCGTGAAAAATAAGAGGTGTGGTTTTTCGTGTTTATCATGCATTATTCATTTATCTAACTGCAAGTAATCGATTTCACTGGATCTCAGTTAATATTTAGTGAATGCTAATAATCATGCACACACACACACACATCACAAGCGGATACACACACACACACACACACACACATATATATATATATATATATATATATATATATATATATATATATATATATATATATATGTGTGTGTGTGTGTGTGTGTGTGTGTGTGTGTGTGTGTGTTATATATATATATATATATATATATATATATATATATATATATATATATATATATATATATATACACACAGATACAGAGACAGCGAGACAGAGAGACAGACCGAGAAAGGGAATAGAAACAAACAGGCAGAGAGTCATATGTTCATAGATATGCATATTTTACATCTCCCTTAGCAAAAGGAGCAAATGGAAAACAATAAAAAAATGAAATGAGTAGAAACAATGAAATATCTCAGATTTTTTTGATTTTTTATGTAAGGAAATATGTGATAGTATCTCCTTAGATTTACAGGCACATAATCAATAGCCTTTTATCCTTTTATCGTGCAAACTGAAGTTAATTAAGGCCCTTTGGAAGTCTAATGAAAATATTATGGATAACTTGTATTCTGATTAATAGTTTTATGTTTAACAAGACAATAACAAGTGTTTTTCACATAAAGCATTTTTATTAGTGTTAACTGATGCAGTTGAAGACATTTTTGGTGATAGATTTTCGAAAATGGCGTCATTCCTAAGCTTCACGTAAGGAGACTGCAACGACATTATCAGTTTTTCTGTTTCTAATTTCGATCTTAAGATACAATAGGAATGACTAGTAAAATATCTCAAGAGACCATTTCCTTTAACGAAATGGAGATTACACGACTTATAGAACATCGTCATCTTCCTTCTCTTTTAAGGCGAGGGAAACTCAACCAAGAACTCCAAAGACGAAGAAGCACTACTAAAAGCCGAAGCAGCTATTCGAGAAACACTACTAAAAGATTACGACAAGAGAGCCATGCCCACAATGAATACGAAGGTCACCATCATAGAGATTTCAATCCAAGATATAAAGATGGTGAGTATCGTGACCTGCATTCGTTAGTCTTGCTAGGTAACCAGTAGGTGACTTGATAATGTAGTCTTTGTTTCTACTTCTTTTTATAAGTTAATATCATTATTAAAACATAGGTAGATTACTTTTAGTTATTCAATAAACATGCATGACTGAATTATCTGTTTGTTGTGATATTGTTATTTTTTATTTTGCGCTACTTTCCAGTCTATTACTCATGTTTGAGGTATCTCGTTGTACTAGTGGGTTACATGCTCGGTAGTCCTTAGTGCGATTCCTCACTCTGCCAACGTGGAATCAGAGGAATTTGTTTCTGGTGATTAGGAATTCATTTCTCGATATAATGAGGTTCGGATCTCACAATAAGCTGTAGGTCCCTTTTCTAGGCAATCAATTGGTTCCTAGCCACGTAAAAATATTTCATCCTTCGGGCCAGCCCTAAGAGCTGTTAATAAGCTCAGTGTTCTGGTTGAACTAAGATATACTTAACTTTACTCGTGTTTGATTAATTATGGGTAACTTCTCATGTGTTCAGTTTTGTTCTGTATATTTACTCTGGCTTTTTCTCTGTAATTCATATGATCATTTTCTAGGCATTCCTTTTGTAGAACAGTCGCTGTGCCATTCATACATTTAATTTTTTTCTAACTATCGAGCAAATGTGTAATTGCAACAGAGTATTGATAACAGATATTTCATCAAAATTATAACTGCAATCATAAAAGTCAATCCTGGTGGAATCTGATAGATCGCATTACCGAAAAATAACGAAACTTGGTGCCTGATCATCATAAGAAAAAAAATGGCGTTCTTTTTAATAAGCAAGTCACTATTTTCCCAGGAAAAAAGGGTAACATAGGTATAATTCAATACAGACAATAAACTAAACTTCTTACCTTGGCTGCCCAGGTATCGTTTTCTCAAAAACTGTGAGCGTGGATTAACTCTTCAGTTTCTCAGTTAGGGCTTTCAAACTGCCAAAAGTACTAGTTATGTTCCTTGGGATATTGATGATGTTTGCCTATCTTTTCTATGAAACTTGAGAAAATCTTGTCATTTCTGCTGTTACCCATAAGGACTCCAGCAGAGCCTGACACGTGGTTTCTTTGGTCAAGGTTCCTACCTGATTCTTCATTCTTTCTCTTTGCAGACTCCCATGAAACATTGCATCTCACAAATTGTCATGTGTTGTACAAAGTTCATTTGCTATCTCTATTTTGCGGCTGTTTAAAAAAGAGTTGCTGTCTTAGCTATCACTACACTTTTTGTTCATTTGCTGCCCCAGATCTCAGCAATTATGGTAGCACAGGTAGCCTGTGATTCAGTCAAGTTTAATTTTTCCAAAGCACTAACATTACAGGGGTTCAGATTGCTTAATGGTAATAGAATTGCAAATGTCAAAGCTTCTCCATGGAATTCATCTACCCATGGACTAGACTGAGTACGTAGAATTAACCAACTGCTAACTTGTTTCTCATGGGAGACCGTTTGAAGTAAATGAAAATTATCCAGTTTATGCTACAAACCTTACTTCTTCCAAATGATTCCTTTCGCTCCAATGATTTCTTTATGCTATGTTTTATATAAGGGTCACTTTGCCCTGCTCCACTGAGCACGAGAGAAGAATCTCATCTATTCTCCTATCGATAAGAAGCACCTGCCAGGCTACCACACCTCACCATTTCATGGTGAAGTATTCTTATTGGACCCTTATTCGCTTCACTCACCTATCTTTCATTCTAACATGCTTCAGGAATATGTAAAATTGTTGATTTTGCACAGTAAAATTGTTGATTTTAGAACATTGTTGATTTTGCACAGTAGGTCGCCATTCAGAAAGATGGCTTTGAAGGCAAAAGTAAACCCATGATATAAGGAGAGTCTTGCACATTATTCAAGAATTCCTGGACCATCTGTTGATCATAGCAATATAACAACCTAATAAATAATCAAAGGCAGAACGTACATCAAAGAAAACTGTACACTATGAATAATAAGTACATATGGAATGTTGCTACGCCGCAAAGTCACAGAAGAATAGTGTGCCTCTTACACGTGGCTTCAAACAGTAAAACAATGAATGCTGATGTGAGCAATGCAGAAGAATAATAAGAGATGTATCATTTTAGAAAGAAACTGTCCAACATCATTAAAAATTCATCTTGATATTTTCATTCACAGTACCAAATTTTTAGTAGGTAGAGAACAACAACTGACTCTTCTCAAGAAAAATCCCAACTTCCTTGAAAGGAGTACTAAAAAGTTAAACGCAAGAAACATTCGCCTTAAATTTGGTGTAGCGTCAAATGTGCATTAATGCTGAGAATTTAGAAACATAAGAATCAATCACTTTAACACCAAAGTTGAACATCAACATCGGCCAATTCATCTCTGGACGACTGTACTATCACTACTGGGTAAGCGTCCACCTTGATATAGACAATACAGTAACACCGAACCCTTCTTATGAAATCAGCGCCCAAACAACTTCAGCCGTAATTTCCTTTGATCTGCTACCGATCTGCTGTCAACAAAATCTAAATATTCTCACGAGACGCCAAACCGATTTGGTTACAGTCGGAAGAAGTTATTGGCTACCCTTGGCATGTACGCCTTGGTATTCCAAGGTGAACCCCGTGACGTCAAAGGAACCATTACAAGATGGCCGACCGGACAGAGTAAGAGGATTATGACCGTTGCAATTATATAGGATACATGAACCTGAAGATCAGAATAAACTCCAATACAACTAGATTTCGAGATTAATCCATTTTAAGGTATTGTCAGTTACATGGGTTTTACTTCCAAAAACGATGCAACGCCGTTTTAGTTAAAATTCATAGCACACACGAGGACGCACATATACCATACTAAGGGCATTTTAAGATGCCCAACAGAGCTGAGAAAAGCTTCGTTGATTAAGAAATCCCTCGGCACTATCTTCCCTCTAATGCCTGTCAGGTGAGAAAATAGTTAGAAGCGGTTTGATCTTTTTTTAACGAAAATCAGGCGTTAGATGTTCCTGAAGCGGACTAAACCGAAATACTTTTAAAGTAGGATCATTCAAAAATGTAATATATATATATATATATATATATATTATATATATATATATATATATATATATATATATATATATATATATATATATATATATATATATATATATATATATATGTATATATATATATATACATACACACACACACACACACACACTCACACACACACACACACACACACACACACACATATATATATATATATATATATATATATATATATATATATATATATATATATATATAAAAACACCATGGACGTTTCAAAATCCCGAAAAATTAGCCGTTTTATGTACCTGCGCGACGGGACCATTGGCAATTAGTCGATACCCTACCTACTGTAAAGTTGTTCCAATCACCTGTTTCTTGCAAACGCTTTCACACTTCTTGTGTGAAAGTGCTTGGGTTCCTTTCATCTCCTCTATCCAACAATTTCTCCCCTCTCTCCCTCCTGCCTCCTCCTCCCCTCCAGAGTTATTTTTTCTAGTAATGAAATGAAAATATGACTGATTATCATTCCTTCCGGAGTTTGTTATTTCAATGAATTGAAAATATGATAATATAATTATAAGCATTCTGTTGGCTGGAAAGTAAACAAACTGCTGTTTGATAGATGATAAGAACTTTTTATTAGAATGATTAGTTATCTAAAGCTTAAACTAACAAATGGTATGAAACAGTTATAGAACTAAAGCCATCGGACCCTGAACTTCAAAACCACAGTTCTTAATCTAATTTTTTTTCTTTTTTCAGCGAGAGGTGGATCAAGTTATGGAAGTTTCAACCAGGTTGTCAATGGTACGTGTTTCTGATTTTGGTTAAAAGATTGAACAAGTTGTAATTGAGTCTGCCAGAGCAAATTAGCTGTACTTTTTTTTTTTGGCTTAGAGTATCTTCATAATACTGTATATCTAATGAAGATTTCGTTTTCTTTCATTACATAACTACACGAACGTTGAAATCCCTTTGATGGAAAATAAGATCATAACTGATTACCCCTTATTTGTTAATTAAAGGATTTGCTCTTATTAAGATGCATATTCACTAATCACGAGGTAAAGCTTTTAATGGCAGCTTCAAAAATAAACATTAGAGAGTAGAAATGGGTCGTAATACTCTGATACTTAACATTTAATTATACAAGGATTCTTTATCAACTTTATTATATTGACGAGGTATATAGTATGCGGAAGAAGGCTCATACCTTACATTAGATGCAGTTCTCCAATCAAACGGGTTTGACAAAATTTCTTTATTTACTTATTCATTTCCTTTTGAAAATATTATTTCGGACCTCACGCGCTTGTAAGTAAAGGAATGCTTTAGCGTGAAGTAAACGGAAAGTTCTGTTGATTCGTTGCTGTATCATATATATATATATATTATATATATATATATATATATATATATATATATATATATGCTTATACAATTAGCAAAAGATTAAACCAAAACAGATATAGTAAGCTACCCATAGAAACTTAATATTCTCAAAAGAGAAAGAGAAATAAATATAAAAAAGTTTAATAAAGAGGATTTTTTTTATGACTAACCTAACTTTCTGCAGCCCGTAAAGATTAATTAGCTATTGTTTTCCGCAGCTCTGGGACGACCCACGTTTAGTCTGGGAGCTCAATAAACACATGGACGTAGGATTTCTGGGAATGGATCCTGAGACGATATGGACGCCTGACTTGGCTGTCTATAACGGGTAAGTAGAGAGAATTAAATCCGAATTCCTTTGAAAGAGGATCAGACTCCTTGATACCAGATGATCCACACAGAGCATTGATCCTCTTATGATGCTTAAGAGGTTTAATTACTTCCTTTCCTAGGATTTGTTAGATGAAGATCACCCTCCTCTCTCTCTCTCTCTCTCTCTCTCTCTCTCTCTCTCTCTCTCTCCGAGTAGAAGTACTATTATCTTGTTATCTTGTAACCTCTCTCTCATAACATGCTTGGAATTTACGTAGTAGAGCAATAGATATACTCTAATTAGATTTCCAAAGCGCCTTTGACAAAGTTCCACATAAGAAACTAATGAAAAAGTTATATATTTAGAAATTGTAGAAGAAACAGTAAACTGGATCGAAGACTGGCTAACTAATAGAAAACAGAGTCGTAATAAATGGTGAAGAATCAGTATGGGCAGATGTGATAAGCGGCCTTCCTCAGGGTTCTGTCCTTTTGTTTATATGAATGACATTGATGTAGGATTAACTAACAGGATAGCCAAATTTGCAGACGACACCAAACTAGTGTAAATGCAACAGACCCAGACAGTAGAACGTTTAAGAAATAATCTAAAAAAAATAGGAGAGTCGCAATGAAGATGGAAAATGCCTTTTAATGTGGAAAAGTGTAGTTACAAATAGAAACAAACAACCCTCATGCCAACTACATGCTAATTGGGAATGACATAAATAGTGTAAAACAAGAAGAGGACCTTAGAGTTATTATTACCAAGTACTTAAAATCCACAAAACAGTGTATAAAAGCTGATAAAGAAGACACAGGAACTAGTGGGATACATAAAGAGGCAGTTCATGTACAGAAACAAGGAAACAGTGCTGCAGCTCTACACATCAATAGTTAGACCTCATCTTGAAAATACAGTACAGTTTTGGTCACCAACACTAAGAAAGGACAAATAGATTAGAAGGGGTACAAGAAAGAGCCACAAAGTTAATTCCATCCATCAGGCAAATAGGTTACCAAAGACGACTAGAAAGCCTGAAAATGCATGGTTTAGAAACATGACGATTGCGAGGACAACTAATAGAAACTTTCAAAATACTGAAAGGCATAACAAAAGTAGACATTAACCTATTTACGTTAAACGAAAACCAGGCAAGAAATAATGGATGGAATCTAGAGCTGAAGAGATACAACAAATCCCATTGTGGGAACTTCTTTACATACAAGATATGTGACACATAGAATAAGCTGCCATCAGAAGTTGTAAACAGCAACGGTGTGGAAGAGTTTAAAAGAAAGCTAGACAAAATCATTAGGACACTGTGAATGAACAGTAAAACTTACTCCAAGAGATAAGTGAGTACACGATGTATCCTTGGATGGACTAATAAGTCTTTGAGACATCCTAATCCTTGTGACTCCTTGTAACACTCTCTCTCTCTCTCTCTCTCTTTACGAGTAGAAGTCCTTTTGTCTTGTAAGACCTCTCTCTCTCTCTCTGTCTCTCTCTCTCTCTCTCTCTCTCTACGAGTAGAAACACTATTATCTTGTAATTTCTTCCTGTACTTTATTGTCATCAAAATTATAATAAAGTCATGATAGTACTACGCCCGTGACTATACAAAAAGAAATCCTGGGTTGGATTTAATGGTTGCAAATAAAGAATTTGGTTAAGTTTCATCGAATCTGGCACTAATATATTGTGGAATGTAAAGGGATGCAGCTGGAGTGAATATCCTAAATATCTGGTATTTCCCCTCTAGAATCATCTTTTCCATTCATGCACACTCACATACACACGTATTAACGCGCGCGCGCGAATACACACACACACACACACACACATATAATGTTTTATATAAGGAAGGAATACAAAGTGTGTTAGCTATGTTGCGATAATGGGAGATAAATAATGAGAATTCAAACTTCTATAAAAACAACAATACCAAAAGAAAAAATAACATTACTACTACTACTACTACTACTTCTACTACTGCTGCTGCTGCTCTTGCTGCTCCTACTACTGTTACTACTTTTAATAGTCATAATGACAACACCCTTATTTTCAGAGCATCTCAGACTCACGTTCCTAGATCTTCAATGCCCATGATTGTCTACCCAGACGATGGGACGATTCTCTACACGTCCCCCTACAAGTTCCAGTTCAGCTGTGTCATGGATCTCACCTACTGGCCCCACGATTCTCACCACTGTACTCTGAGACTTGGGTCGTGGGTTCACCAAGGTCACATGCTGGATCTTTTCCTGAAGGACAACAAGGTTGAGGTGAGGTCATTTAGTCTCTGTGGTCTTACTTCCCTTTGTTGGTCATATAGGAATTGAAATAGATAACAATGAGGTTTCTATCTATTCGTTTACTTTAACTACTACATATCTTACTGTATTGAAGGCTGATTGACTGATCGATTTCAACCAGCTGGTGCTACAACATTATAGTCATTATTTTCATTAAGGCATTTAACCGTATTATGAATGAAAAACTTAACTTTGAGAAAGGAGGTCATATTTTATTGTCTTGTAAGTTAATTTCCCAATAGCTAAATGTATATGAAATTATTTTTCTAACATTTCCTTCAGATTATTACTCCCAAGCTTTTCCATCCTTTGAAGGTTCAAAATAAGTCAGTTGCATTAGAAATGTTATAAGATTAGTATGTTGCAAAGTACATGCGGAAACCGGTCACGTGACAATATGTTAGAGTAAATGAGCAACTCGCTTACGATCATTTGATCATTTGATCCCCAAGGAATAGTACTAAACACGTCGAAGCAGTGATTCATCTGCTATGTTTCGCCGTGTTTAGCACTAGACCCTGGGGAGTCAAATGTATTTCGCCGTGTTTAGTACTAGCCCTCAGGGATCAAATGTAACATATACATCATTCTTCGAACATCTTGTCGCTTTGAGACTATATATTTGGCATTTACAGTGTACAGTATCTCACTGAACAATAAATATTCACTGTGGCATTGAATCCACAGACCGACATTCCGGTTGCTCTGACTGCCAACGGCCAGAACATTTCAGCCGCCGAGTGGATCATCGAAAATACGTCCGTCCGCAGAGAAGAATCGCATTATCCTTGCTGTCACGAACCCCTGGTAACAATCCTCATGGACTTTGTGGTGAAAAGGAATGCCCCGATTTACGCATGGACTGTGAAGCTCCCAGTTGGTTGTGAGTATGGAATGGTTGTTCTTTTGTGTATTTCAAAAGACATCATTATTCAGCTTCACTACTGATATTTGCTAATGGGACATTTGTTCACTATTGTTCAGACCTCTAAATGAATTTATGAAATGTTAAAAGTAATTTATGAAAATGCAAAAACCAATGGGGAATTTAATAAATAAAAAATTAGGAAATTTAAAAATCTTAACTTATTGTGAATTTCATCATTAGTTTTATTTTATTCTTGTTTTATTTATTTATTTATTTATTTATTTATTTATTTATTTATTTATTTATTTATTTATTTATTTATTTATTTATGCAGATTGAAACGTAAGAAAGTGTATTGAAAGTGTGCGTATGTTCAGTGTGGAAGCATAAGTTTTCTGCGTATTTATTTTTGATACAGCACTGTCATTATTAATTCAGTCCCAGTGCTTGCCAACGGCCTAGACCTGGCAAGTATGCCATTTCATCTTCTTCCTTCCGGCTAGCCCTGCGTGAGCCGTTAATCAGCTCGATGGTCCAGTTAAAAAATTTCTTTTAATAATAATATTGTTTGGGAGATAATTAAGAGTGGCACCACATTGGCACGTACTGTATTGATAGTTATATACTGGTTGATTAGCAAGGCCTAGGAGATTCATGACGTTGTATAACTTGGAGTTATATCAGTGTTATGATTGGCACGGTTAATGACTTGAAATTCTTCGTTTTACTGATGTGCTTCTAACACGAAAGAACAAGAAATCGGTAAGAGAACACGCTTGTAACAGGAAATATCAAGGAACGTTAATCTTCGAGATACACTTGGAAGGTTCAATAATTCGACATTAAAATAATTCGACATTAATCATGTGATCGATACTTTAAAATCTCAGTGCTAAAGAGCTAAACTTGATGACGTAATTGAATCATTCAATAACACGGAATTACAATTCGGGACGTAGGTGAAACGTTATTATTATTATTATTATTATTATTATTATTTTTTTTTTTTTTTTTTTTTTTTTTTTTGCTCTATCACAGTCCTCCAATTCGACTGGGTGATATTTATAGTGTGGGGTTCCGGGTTGCATCCTGCCTCCTTAGGAGTCCATCACTTTTCTTACTATGTGTGCCGTTTCTAGGATCACACTCTTCTGCATCAGTCCTGGTGCTACTTCAGCCTCTAGTTTTTCTAGATTCCTTTTCAGGAATTTTGGGATCATGCCTAGTGCTCCTATGATTATGGGTACGATTTCCACTGGCATATCCCATATCCTTCTTATTTCTATTTTCAGATCTTGATACTTATCCATCCCTCTCTTTCTCTTCAACTCTGGTGTCCCATGGTATTGCGACATCAATGAGTGATACTTTCTTCTTGACTTTGTCAATCAACGTCACATCTGGTCTATTTGCACGTATCCCCCTATCCGTTCTGATACCATAGTCCCAGAGGATCTTTGCCTGATCGTTTTCTATCACTCCTTCAGGTTGGTGCTCGTACCACTTATTACTGCAAGGTAGCTGATGTTTCTTGCACAGGCTCCAGTGGAGGGCTTTTGCCACTGAATCATGCCTCTTTTTGTACTGGTTCTGTGCAAGTGCCGGGCATTCACTTGCTATGTGGTTTATGGTTTCATTTTTCGTATTGCACTTCCTACATATGGGAGAGATGTTATTTCCGTCTATCGTTCTTTGAACATATCTGGTTCTTAGGGCCTGATCTTGTGCCGCTGTTATCATTCCTTCAGTTTCCTTCTTTAGCTCTCCCCTCTGTAGCCATTGCCATGTGTCATCGCTGGCTAGTTCATTAGTCTGTCTCATGTATTGTCCGTGCATTGGTTTGTTGTGCCAGTCCTCTGTTCTGTCTGTCTTATTATTATTTATTATTTATTATTATTATTATTATTAATTATTATTATTATTATTATTATTATTAATTATTAAATAAATAACAAAGAAATTAGGTCATCTTTAAGGAGAACTTCAAACACTGAATGACTTTGTACTATCCACCTTACCACTTTACATGAAACAAATAAATAACTTGGAATTCGTGTCATTGACATAACTGCAATTTCACGTAACGTAAAATTCATCACAGCAAATCACTTGAACCGTTACATAACAAGGAATCCATTTTAGTGACGTACATACGTGAAGGGTCCAGTATTTTAAATTAGTTTTGTTATTACAGACAAATGAAGCCAGTATCCAATTAAAGAGAAAATGTCCAATAGTCATGATCAGCTCCTGAGTTCATTCGTGCGTAAAACAATACTTCTTTTAAATAACGTAAACAGCAGTTAAAAAAAACATTAAACATTCCCAATAGCTTTTAGAGATCCAAACAGCAACAAAAAGCCAGTATTTCAATATCAGTAAAACATTTACAAGCGTATGATATTGTTGACCTGCAACTTGATACTTAAACAATGTTGCAATATAGAATCACTAAAAATACAGAAAAAAATCCTTCATATTTTATTGGGGTCAACATCTATGATTTCATAAAACTAAGTAATGAATTAATTTAAAACTCTTTCTTCATTCAACAACGTAATATTTCGGGAGACAGACAGAGAGAGAGAGAGAGAGAGAGAGAGCGAGAGAGAGAGAAGAGGAAGAAAGAGAGATGAAGAGAGGAAAGTCAAGTCTGAGAAAATATATACCTGTTTGAATTCCCTTTTTAGGTGTAGTGGTTATGGAAGGTAGTGATATCAGTTCTGACTTGAGAATCTAGTATGAGACATGAGATAAAGTTAAATTGTCTAACCTACTTTTGAAGATGTATACAGGTTGAATAATGAGAGAGAGAGAGAGAGAGAGAGAGAGAGAGAGAGTCAAGGCTGCGGCAACTGTTCACGATAGTTGAACATTTTCAAGAACTCTTTAGATGTAAAGTAAAACACACACACACACACACACACGCACATACACACACCAACACACACACACACACACACACACACACATATATATATATATATATATATAATATATATATATATATATGTATATATATATATATATATATATAATATATATATATATATATATATAAAGGGTTTTTTGCTAACTCGCTTTTTCATTTTTTCCTTCGTGGCAAAAAAACCTTTATTTATACATAGCATCACGTTTTATATACTTCTTGATCAAGTTATTCATATATATATATATAATATATATATATATATATATATATATATATATACATATCATATATATGGATATATATGGTAATATATATATCAATATATATATATATATATATATATATATATATATATATATATATAGAGTATATATATAGGTGGTAAAAATGTTCTGTAGAACAGAATTCCATCTAATAAAAGGAGCCCATAAAAACACCAAAATATAGAGAGAAAATTACTTTATTTCAGAGAATGCAGTCTCTCTCTTCATATATACCTAAAGAGAGTCTCTGAAATATAGTACTTTTCTCCCTATATTTTGGTGTATGGGCTCCTTTTATTAGATATATATATATATTATATAGTATATAATATATATATATATATATATTATATTCATATACATATATATATATATATCTAAATATCATATACATTATATATATATATATATATATATATATATAATATTAATATGTATATTATATATGTATATAATATACATACATAAATAAATGTTGGAAATGTTCATGTCGATAAATCTTTATTATCACTATTAGTAAATGTCTGTTATTATTATTATTATTATTATTATTATTATTATTATTATTATTATTATTATTATTATTATAGGCCTAAGCGTGCTCACCGTCCTGCTGTTTCTTCTACCTCCAACTGCTGGGGAGAAAATGATCCTCGGAGGGCTATGCCTCATCTCTAACTTGGTCTACATCGCCTACGCTTCATTTGTCATCTCTCACGCGCCATCCCACTCCCCCCTTATCAGTTCAGTGACCATCTGGCCATCTGTAACATTTAGATTTAGTTCTACAAATGACTTATTTTATTTTGTAAACTCATTCGGATTTACAAACGAGCCTCATTAATGAACAAGAAATCATTCAATAGCTCACAATAGAGTATACACTCACGGAGGCGTCAATTCTTTTGAATCTGTAGTCAATTAGTTTTATTGTTAAGTCACATGAGTAAACAACTGCATTTGAACTGTTAAATTAACTTTGAAATGTCAAACTTACTCCAAGTTAGTTATTTCACTGTAGTAGAAGATTAGGTACATGAGAGTATAATCACCAGAACCAGGTCGGCTACTCCTTTAACTAACTGTTAGTAAATTCTGTCCACAGTTAAGCTGATCGGCCAGCAGGTAATCTTAGTTACTATGAGCTTGATTGTTTCGTCGTTTATCGTGAAGACAGCGCGTGACCCCCGCTCCAGTGGCGTTCCCTTCGCCATCAAGAAAGCTTTAGTGATCCTCTCTTATCCTCTCTGTCTCGGGAACTACAGAAATCTGGTGAGGAAGTGTTATCATAGTAGTCCTTATTCTCCTCTCTCTCTCTTTTCATAACACTTTGAAGTTCTGTTAAGCTACCGCAGAGCTCAACAAGACAGCATCACTAACAGGAGTATGGTTCTCTTATAAGAAAGGTCAATGCAGGGTGACTCTATCAGTGGATTTTATTTATGACTACTACTTCAAATAGCTGGCCAATATACACCATATTCTTATTACCCCTTTTCTCCGTCTTATGTTTATTAAGAACATACTCATAACCAGCATGTGGTACCATATTTAGATGAATTATTGAGAAAGGTAAAAGTCGTATTTTGGTGAGAGGGTGTACTCACTCAATAGTAATGTAGGCCCTGTCAACCAATTCACTTGCAGTAAAAGAGGCTCTTGATGCCTGCCATTGCATTGTGGAATGCTTTGCATTGCAGTTATAGATGTCCAGCGAGTCTTATGAGTCTTGACATGTTTGTTTTCAACTATTATTATGATTCATAATCATCATTTTATGTCAACGGCATGGCTTGTGCTTACTGCAATATCAGTGTATCCATACTTAGACTGCTGGATACAAGCTGACACTTCTCTCTAGCTGTGTCTCAAAGTCCTTTTATCAAATGATACTTTTATTTCTTCCTTTGGTCGTCCTTTTTCATACTTTTACCCAGTAATTAAAGATCAGAACATTTAATTTTAAATCATCGTCTCCAAAGGGTTTCATTCATTTTAGACCCAAACTTTTCTCGTGTATCTCCACTTCACCCTGCATCCAACATGCTAGCTTGAACTGAATTTTCTTTCTATTGGTTCCTCCCGTACTAAACTGATTTGATTATCCTCTTCCCACTTTAAAGCATTCTCACATTACTATAGTCTCATCCCTTCCGTATTAAGATTCGCTTTGCATTCCAGCTTCTCTTATCTGTTTATTTCAAGTCTCCCTCAAAGAAAGTTTTAGAACTCACCAATTTACATCTGCCAACTTGAGCAATCTTTCCTCTTCCCTCTTAAAAACTTCTCCTTGTGAGCTGAAATTGATGGCATGACCTTTGTAAACCTTTGCTGTTAGCCCTCTAGTTGCCCACCCCACTAACATCCCACATTCTTCCTGATATTTGTTTCTGCTCTTTTTTTTTTTGCTTTGGCTTTTATCCAAGTTTTTGGATATATGAAACTTATGAAGTGTTGCATCATTGCTATCTTATCACTACACTGTAAGCTATCTTCTTTCCAGACTTTCTTGCTGTATCTGAATTATCCTTTGAAGCTGTTCCTCTGGTACTTCTTTACCTTTCGGCATAGATGCATTTCTTCAACCCTTCGTATTCTCAATTACAGCAATGTGTGTGTGTGGTTGTTTGCTTATTGCGATTTGGGGATATATACTGATAAGTTAAACGGAAGAAAATATCGTTTTGAGCAACTAGGTCAAAGGAAAAGGATATTTTTCTGGTCATTTTCTCTTTTTAATAACTACTATGAACCTTTGTATCAGCTGACTTCAGAAACGTTTAAATGTCCAATCATTGTCAGTGATTTATGAGCAACACGATTAAAATCCATTTTACTTTTGGTAGGCTACATTTAGCATAAGGGGGAAGTTCTTATTTTCTTTATCATTTCGCCCATTAGAAATGATGCGGGATTATGCTTTGAAAAGTAAATCACAAACTTCATGCTGAATGTAAAATGCAGATTTTCTGTTACGCTCTATGCCCACACGACGTATATATCTTCAATACAAGTTATGTAACAAGCTTACTTATCCAAATAGCACTATAGCAGCCCATGAAGGCTTTGTGATTATATCAGTTCGTAACGAAATATCATTCGTGCCCTAATGACTAAACTGTTAACATTCTGTATTTCAGTTAACCTACTCTAGTCACACTTATGAGTACACGTCCAAGTCTGAGGAACTTGATCTTGAGGACGGACCAGCCAAAGAGGATGAACGTCGTCGCCTGAGCATGGACGGATGCGAATGGTTGCTCCTCTCTGCTGTTCTGGACCGCATAGCGCTTTTCCTCTACACTGCTATTTGCCTCATCAGCTTAATCCGCTACAACTCTGTGCTCTAGCACTGCTTGGCCTCAGTTAAGATTCGCATATGACAATGCCCCCCTTACACCTAAAAAACAAAAAAACAAAAAAACAGAAACAAAAAACAAAAACAAAAAATTCTTTTGAACTTTGTACGAGGATGGAGGTGTTCAGAGGATTCTCATAAGGTTCTTTCGGTACTGTGAAGAAGAGAGAATGACGTCAGGGGCATTGTGTTGTGCAATCTTTTGCAAACTTCATTTATGTTAGAGAAGGTTTTGTCCTAAGGGAAACTTTTGTAATTACTAATGAGGCTAGAATAAGTGCTGCAATGAATTTTTCTCTTGAAAACTTAGCACGATAAATGCTGAGAATTTATCGTTTAATTAAAATATAGAGAGAACATGTACATAAGGGCATGAATCGTGAAGCAGTCTCATTGACATACCCATGCAGGCAAAGACAAAAATAATACACAAGCAGTAAACCTCACACAAATACATACCATACGCAATCAAGAGCACATTAAATATATATATATATATATATATATATATATATATATATATATATTATATATATATATTATATATATATATATATATATAGATATCTTAAGGAAGATATCGTTTGTATGAAGGCAATTCAGAAAAATTATTAGGGGAATTCCATTGTTCCATGAAAATAAAAATAAATCACACGTTTTCTCAGGAAACACATGACCCGTTCTACCTGTCTTTTGTAACTATCAACTCTTTCTTTTCGATACTAATAAGTACATCATTTGAAACAGCTATTGATTGACTACTAATTATGCTCATAGACCAAAGGTATTCTCACACGCATGTATTCATGTATATATATATATATATATATATATATATATATATATATATATATATATATATATATATATATATACATGAATACATGCGTGTGAGAATACCTTTGGTCTATGAGCATAATTAGTAGTCAATCAATAGCTGTTTCAAATGATGTACTTATTAGTATCGAAAAGAAAGAGTTGATAGTTACAAAAGACAGGTAGAACGGGTCATGTGTTTCCTGAGAAAACGTGTGATTTATTTTTATTTTCATGGAACAATGGAATTCCCCTAATAATTTTTCTGAATTGCCTTCATACAAACGATATCTTCCTTAAGAAAAAATTCTCTTATATTTATGATCAAGCATTATTTTTCGTTATAATTTTTCTCGGCAGTTTTCCTAGTTGTATTTATTTGTCTACCACTAACAATGTTTATCCTGTTAGGGTATCAGTGGCAGATATGAAAGAATTTTGAGAAGATATAGTGAAATAAAAATAGAGGGAAAAGTAGGTAGTGACCCTCAACAGAAGTAGAAACTTTTACAACCTCATTAAATTGAATTATAATTTTCACAATGCAAAAAAGTGGAATTTAATCCCGTTGAGGAGAAACGACTTGTGTCCGTTTCTTGAAAAATAGAAAATTACAAAGTATCTGGTTGTTGGTCCATTGAGGTAAGTCGGCTACCCCGCAGGAAGAATGACAATAGAATAATGTCGCCCCCGGTGCTATACATATCTATATATATATATATAACTATATATATAATATATATATATCTATATATATATAGTTATATTTATGTGTGTGTGTGTGTGTACGTGTGTTGTTGTGTGTTTATGTAACCATGTAGTATGTAAGTAACGTTTGTATGTATATATATATATGTATCTATACATACATATATATATATATATATATATATATATATATATATATATATATATGTGTGTGTGTGTGTGTGTGTGTGTGTGTGTGTGTGTGTGGTGTATGTGTTGTGGTGTGTGACCCTGGCGATGCACTTTAGATATATGGAAGGAAAAGCAATTTTAATTACAACATCAAGAGCACGTTTTCCCTAATACTACGTGATAAAAAGAAGCAGATGGAATGATGGGTTTAACAGTTGCCACCAACATAAGCAGACAGATTCGAGGCTGCTTTAACGGCACTGAAGCGATGGCGTTTTTCAGCAAGCATCAGATACCGGGGCAGTAATCAGGAGATCCACTTTCCACTTGGCAGCGAAGGACGACTTTTGCTGATACATGAAAACACTAACCGATGTCGATGAGATATCTATGCAGATGTAACATAGAAATTCAGTTATGTTGAAAATAGATATGTAAAAGAATGAAGACGCGAGTTTGATGTCCTTAACATTAGTATAGTACAAAAAAGTCTTAGGCAAGCTGCTCCCGTTATCAGCACAGTTTGGTACCCGTTGGAATCTTGTTCTCAATTCCCTTTAAACTGGTAGTTATTCCATGGTATATTGAATTTTATTTTAATCCTTGGTTTGAGGCTGTTTGTTTCAATGTGCAAAAAGATGTCATGTGGGAATATGGCAAACTATCTCATATATATATATATATATATATATATATGATATATATATATATAGTATATGATATATATATATATATATAGTATATATAGATATAGATATATATATATATATATATATATATAGATATATATAGATATATATATAGATATATATATATATATTACATATAGTATGTATCAATATATATATATATATATATATATATATATATACATACACTCATACATACATACATATATATATATATATATATATATATATATATATATATATATATATATATATATATATATATGGAGATGGGAAGCGTTGCCTTCAACCGACATAAAACAAGGAGATGAAGGAAATGTCATGAACCAGTATTTGTCCGTTTATTATACTTGCTGACGTTTCGAGGACACAGCCTCATTTTCAATCTGATAAATGCAATTATATTATCTAAAAATTTTACAAAGACTCAGAATTAAGAAATTTCCAAATCAAAAAAATATTAAATTAAAAAAAATAACAATATTAAAAAATCTAATATTCAACAGACAGAAAGCAAGAAACAGACCGCTACCTTTCAGGAGGGGACCAAGGACCTAAATGACATCAAAAACAGAGACAGGGGCACACTCAAGATAGGTACAGCGTTGTGGAGGTAGTTTGCTTGTTTAAAGAGGGAACAAGCTTCTTAATGTATGTAGGTGGCTCTGGAGAGAATTTTAAAATGTTTATATTCTATATGTTGTTTACATTTTTTGGCATGATCACGTACATTAGAAAATTCTGGATTAGTTAATGTATTACCTGTTCTGTAACTAACTCCTCGATGACAATCAATTCTGACTTTTAGTAGGCAACGAGAAGCCCCACATAATTCCCCACCTTACATTTGGGGCAAGTATATAAATAAACGACATTGGAAATCATCAAGGAGCTTAGTTTGTCTTTGTGTCTAAAAAAACAAGCAATCGTTAA
>NC_061100.1:146135072-146155099 GCF_015104395.2 Macrobrachium nipponense
GTCGTTTTCTCTGAAAACTAAACGTCCAGGAATGGTAGACGGTCGTTCGCCTCTTTTTCGATCGTAAACTTTATGCTCGGGTGTATTGCATTGACATATTCTACGAAGAGGTCAGCTTCATATTCACTTTTAAAGAGACCGAACGTATCGTCAACAAACCTGGAATAAAAAAAGGGATAGAATCTTAATGGGCAATTATCGAGCATTTGCTCCTCTAGGGAGCACATGAAGATATTGGCAAAAGTAGGGCCGAGAGGAGAACCCATGGCCATGCTCTCTTCTTGTTTAAATAATTTACCATTAAAAACGAAAGCGGTGTCCTGCACTGCAAGTTCAAGTAAAGATTTAAAATGCGTGCCATTAAAATAATTAAAAGTAAAATCAGGAACAGGAAACAGCTTGTTAAGGATTAATTCAATAGTTTCTCCAACTGGGATATTAGTAAATAATGACTCTATGTTTAGACTGGCCATGAATAAATCGGAGTCTCGGCGGAGAATTGTTTCTTTAAATTGCAAGGAGTTATTTATTGTATACTTATTCTTAGTTAGATGCTCCAACATAGGTACAAGAAATTTGGCTAATATGTAATTTGGTGTTTTAAAAGAAGCAAGGATGGGTCTAAGTGGGACGTCAGGTTTGTGAATTTTCGGTAGGCCGTAAAGGACACCAAATGAGGAGCCTGTGGAGAACAGTTTTCTTGGTAAATAGGTCATTAATAATATTTTCCTTCTTCAGAGACCTAAGCAAAAAACGGTTGATTTTATCTTCAATTTTAAAAATATTATAATAGTCAGGTGTCCCAATAAGTTCAAATTTGTTCTATCATTTAAAATATACTTTCCATTTTCGAGAGTACTAGCATTGTGAGAATCACAGTACCTTTCCCTTTATCAGGTCGGGTAAGAATGATGTCTTCGTTTTTTGCCAGTTTTTTCAAGATGTCAAAATCTTCTTTTCGGAAAAAAGGGGGTCCATCTGATTTTGAGGTTTCTTTTGCATTTCTGAATTTTTTATTTTTAGTTTTGTTTTTACAATTTTACTAGGAATTTTATTTTAATTTTAACAGCCTGATGATGTAATTAATTGATAATTACGAAACGTCGCAATAAAGACAGCTATGGTACATCTGTGTGTGTCCTCTTCTCATTGATGATTTATATATATATTATATATAATATATAATATATATATATAATATATATATATATGTGTGTGTGTGTGTGTGTGTGTGTGTGTGTGTGTGTGTGTGTATAACTGACTCTCCTTCGCATTCGGATATAAAAAAAATGAAATTTAGCAATACACGAACACTGAGTGTCCTTTTTTTCTCATTCTCTCGCGCATCCCATGTCTCTTTAGTCTCTCCTGTGCCGTCCCGGTTGGTACTTTTCCAGAACTACTGAGAAGTTGATCCCAAGATCCAAGAGACACGTTGGTCTCACTCTAGTGCTCATATCGCAGCCCAGATCAGATCCGGGCATCCAAAACCCAGCTCAGACTTTATCGTCGCCCTTGGAGTTATCTGTGCCATTCGTCTACTCTATCACGAAGCAATATCCCAGGATAAAGGTAAAGTACGAATCTGTAGTGGCAATTTAAGTCTATTTGCTTGTATTTCCCCCTTTTTTTTTAATCAGTGTTTGTGCAATCCTCCATTGTGATTCAGTAATTCCCACAGCTGTGCTCCCTTAGAAGATATCTTGGTTTAAGAGCTGTGGTCCACTAGGAAGTGACTGTGTTCAGTTTCCTCCCCTTTTCAGAACAGTAACGTTTTGAGCCGTAATTCAGTCGTTCTTTGCCCTCTGGGGAATCTTACAATTTATGTTAAGCCCATATCCGTCTCCAAACCCGCCAACCCACCCCCCAACCCCCGTCGCACACGTAATTATACAATGTTTGTGTTGCAGGTCTACTGCAATTTCCTGCTGTGAAGGTGAATTCCCCGTCCTTCTGCTCTGGGCTAGAAATTGCCCGCTGCGAATCATCTCGCGTGTCCTGGACACGTGCTCATTGCTCCCAGCAATGTATCCAGCATTTGGCTCTATGTGAGGGTTATTATCGTCCTTATTGACGCCTTGACATCAGTAGAGTAGTGTTGAGGTGCAAATACATCCCCCTGTAAATTTTCCTCTCGGAGTTTCTTTACGATTTTTCCCCTACCTTGTATTTGACCCTCAGCGACTCCATCTCTCCCATCCCATTCCTGTCTTTGTATCTGATTAAGCTGATCGGTCTACGCATTAATCGTGGTCATGAAGAAAAAAAACGTCTGTTGCAGGAGCCATCAGACTTAATCCAGATGGCATAAATTTAAATGGAAATTAGATTTATTGAATTTATTGCATTACTTGGGATTTCTTATCCAGAGATGAAGTCACGGTATATTGTCCCCATGAAATATAGAGACTTCCAATTTTCCGTGAAATCTGAACAGGGAAAATATTAATGCTTAATATTCTGGAGAATTGAGAATTCATGCAGCTGTGGTTGTCGCTCTCTAATATTTGAGCACATTTGGATCCCCTTCTTAGCAAAATCCAATGTTTAAGTTTAGATGTATAGAAAAAACTTTAAAATGGTTATCAAATATCCATCAATTGCTATTTCACCGATATCACTTTTTCATTCTATTGGCCCATGTGATTATCTAAGTACTTATTATTTATCGACGGTTTCAGTAGAGGCTTGTTGTTCATAAAACGGCCAATATCGCAAAAACATTTAAGTAAAGCTTATTTTCTGATATCCCGGTGCTCTCCGAAAGCAGCTCAGTATAACCGGCAACCGATAAAGGCCGGATATAGATCTTCACTTCGCAACATAAATCAACGTGATGAACGGCCACACCTTAAATCCCCCGCCCGAGTTATAAATCGTACGGAACATCGATCAGCAATCACTTGCGGATTCGGGTTGCATCCTCTGTGAGTCCCTCGGCGATGGACGTTTTTATTTCTGGTACACGATGAATAAATATGATTTCATGTAGTTCATATGTATACACCACACACGCTATATATATATTATATATATATATATATATATATATATAGATATAATATATATATATATAGATATATGTACTATATCTTATATATATATTATAATCATCACATGAAATAACAATCAGGACCCCATCAAAACAAAATAAAACAGTCGCCGCCTCTACAACAGCTTCCACAAGCTCTCTGAGAGATCTGACTCATAGCCTCTCCTGAAATATAGCTACCCGGCCATTACTCTCCACAGATGTCCTGATTACCCTCACCTGGCTGGGAGAGAGATTAAGCTGCATCCACATTGGCCGCCTTTAAGCACATGGTTGAATCAGGACACCAAGAGGCCAAGGCATCACGATTGACACCTGCCCACTTTCAGAAAGCCGTCAAACTTTGACCGAGACAATGAAGGCCGCCGCAGAGAAAGGTTTGCTTTCTATGGGTTGCTCTAGGAGCAAGAGCCCGTGCCAGCATAAGGCTGGCTTAATCTTAAACAACAAAGGTTTGTCCTTAGGTGTTCACCAGCTGCCATTCCTAACTTATCTCACACCTTGGTATCTTCCCCTAACACCCCACCCTTGCCTCTCTCTATTGAGACGACGCCACGTGCTATTCTTTGGTCAGTTGGGTTCCTTCTCTCATATTGGCATCATTGAAAGAAGACGATCAAGTTCTACTAATGTACAGTCTGGAAGTAATTGCTTACGCACATTCCTTCTTCGTTTATGTCTTCCTGATTTCTTTCCGTTCTTTTGTGCAACAAATATATTCCCTGCTGCCTAGCATTGCGCTCTGTCATTGCGATAATATAGCATATCCCCATTGTTATTGTGATGCTGCAAAGTAATATCATTGTGTTTGCTTTACTGAGACATTCCCATTATGAATAGCATTTGCTAAGAGTTTTGTCAGGAAGTAACCTAGCTTTTGAGTCCTAACGCTTCCCCCTTGTATAACCAGCAATGTTACTATTCCCCTTTAGTAATTAACCAGTAATGCTATTGCCCTGTGGGTGACCTGTAATGATAACGAATTTGGGACCAGGAGTTCAATATTCTGTGTAAGATTTCCCTTATCACCCTATCACGTATTCTGTCGCACTTGAGTTGATCTTGTGATGCAATCCGTTGCAGATGTGTCACTACATGCCTTACTGTGGACTTTGGAATTCTTATATAGTAACTCTGGACCTTGAATTCACCGTGTTCAACTTTTCATGCGTCCAGTCCAAACTGGCCATCTCTTCTTCAAGCTTTGAAACATTCTTGCATGAATGACCCTATTAAGGGATTCTATCGTCCCCCATCACCCTAAGGTGGTTTCAGACTATTGTTTGTTTCAATTGGTGTATACGTTGCTTGGAACCTGTGGTTATTTAGCGACGAAGACAAACGGCTTTACGAGACTTCCGAACACGTCGAGAGTGAATTTCTATCACCAGAAATACACATCTCTCACTCCTCAATGGAATGCCCAAGAATCGAACTCGCGGCCATCGAGGTGATATGCCAACACCATACCGACCACCCCTAGGGTGTTATTCAGACTATTGTATCATCTGATTTTGTATAAATATCGTTAATCAAGTTAAAACCTCGAGTTTAACTCAACCTTCCCTCATTTTAAAGGGCCGTAATTTTGATTTTTCTCTTTTTGTAAAAGTATGGTCCTTTGAAAATCTTTATCAAACGTCAGTGTTAACGACCATAACTTGAAACAATATATATATAGTATATATATATATATATATATATATATATATATATATATATATATATATATATATATATATATATATAAAAAAAAAAAATATATATATGAAATATATATGTGACGGTACTTACTTTCTGCACAGATCTAAGGTAACGTGTGCCGTTGGCAGGCTGTGCTTTGGGGTGGGAATTAGGTAAAGGGGTTCTGTTAGGATGAGAAATTAATTTGATATGTTTCTTTGCATTAAGTTTATTCTTCGTTAGGGGTTCTTACAACATGTTTTCCACCTTCTGAGTTTACTGGGCTCTTGGACTGATAAAACTTAATTGGCACTTGTTGTAATTACGAGTCTATAGGCACGAGGGAATTTTACTGAGTATTGATTGTCACTTTCACTGTTCTTCGATTGCTTCGCACACCACACTTTTGCACCTGTTCTTCACCTGGGGATTCTTCTGTCTTTCTCTGTTTCAGGCCATGGCCACTGCCGTTTCACCCCTCAGGCTCCCGGTTTCCTTCTCTCTGGCTCTGTTCTTCTCTCTGCTCTTTTTCTTGCTGCTCTCTCTCTGTCTCGCCTTTTTGTTCAGTTGAAATCTCCTTAGCCCGCCTTTGGATTTTTTGGATTCTGACTGGGTGTGGGCATTTTCTGAAAGACTTCTTGTGCCTTAGTGGCTGCAAACATTATACAAGACCGCCTTCCTGTCAGGTCTTACAGTAATTCGTAGGCTTTGAATTTGTATACGCCTCCTTCTTCATGTCCTGGCTTCTTAGGGGCGTATCCCTTGGTAACGTCATAGGTCATTCGTTGATACCCCTTTTGGGCTGTCTTATGACCAACACTCATGGCTTTTGATTCGTCGATACTAGAGGCCTACCTTTGGGAGGGTGGAGCTTTTAAGAATTTGGTACTTCCCTCTTTCTAACAACGGGTCATAGAATTCCTTTTTAACGTATGCCAGATGGCTCTCTCTGACCTGTTCACGAAGGGAACGGCGATTAGTCATAGGCGCTAATGAGAGTAGTTTCCAATTTCTCGAAGATGCCTGGGCGATATCGCTGGTCACTAATCGCTGGTACGGACAGAGGCTTTTTGGGGGAGATGAAAAACCAGATGTCTAATGGCTAAAAGCCTAATGAGTAACAAAATCCCTTCGCTAAGAAAAATCATTATCGTATTATTCCCTTTCCCTTTCTTCCTTATTATCCGTTTCGTGCCTTTTTCTTAAGTATTATTAAGTTATTGTCTTTTGGAATAACGACACTGTGCCACACTATTACAGTCTCGGCCCGCTACCTCGCTGACTCCGACAGCGTTATCTAAGCTAAAGCAAATATTATACCTACAAGAGGACTCCTAACTTATGCTTCTTGGAAATCATTTTGAAACCTTGACTCAAAAACATCAAAAGTGAATGTAAAACATGAGCAAACTCCTTGATTAAGTAACGTTAAGGGCAACAATCAAATTGAATGTAAACATGAGTAAATTCTTGAGTAAGTAACATTCAGAGAAACATAAAAACTGAATATGAATAAATACTTGATTAAGTAATATTAAAAGAATCATCAAACTGAATTCAAATATGAGTAAATCACATTAAGAAACGTGATACTGAATGCAAACACAAATAAATCACCAAAAAAAAAACAAGAAAACTGAAAGTTAAACATACATAAGCCTTAAGTCACAAAAGTTATATTAAATGCATGGTAGAAGCAAAAAAATGATAACTATCCAAGTTTACAGTACATGATTGGTTCAGTCCTCAGTCCTATTCTATCTAGGTGGATATCGTCTTTCTTTTATGGAAAAATAAATTTCGTTCTTTGTTGACGACACTTGATGCTTCTTGTCGCTGCGACCTGCTGCTTGGAGACAAGTCCTGGGAGAAAATATCCTTGTGTATTTGTATGCAATAACAAGTGTGTCCTTGACTTTCTACTGAGATTGTGTATTGTGTTTATACAAAATTTCATTGGACATTCTTACTGTAATTTTTCTAAGTAACCTTGTACAATTAAACTATATAACTTCACTGCTTGATACTAAAACAAAATTGGCAACTCGGTTAAAGGAACCGGTTAGTGGTTAATACTTGTAGGTTTCTTCTACTGTGACAACAATTAGTAAGTTTTCACCAATCAATATCTTGTTAGTAAGTTTTCAACAACTACTATCTTGTTAATGAGTCTTCATCCATTAACTTCTTGTTAGTGAGTCTTCATCGATTAATATCTTATTAATAAGTTTTCATCAATCAACATCTAATGAATTTGAACAAAGTAAGTGTATTAATTACCCCTTTAAAATCATAATCATTTCTGAAACGAATTCTCTTATCTTAAAATCTCTTAATGTCTATCTTAACCCGTCTTATTTATTCTTTTACTTCTAAGAATGTTCTTATGGAACGATTAAACTTAATATACGTCTTGAAATTCTTATACTGCGCATTGAACTGTTTCTTACATACCCAAATATTTCCCTTCAAGTCAAAATAAATTTGAAGTTAGTGCACATAACTCCAAAAAAAATTGCTACAAACCAACTAATTAAAGTAAGAATTGCAACAATAAAAGATTATTCCTAAGTCGACCGATGGCGGTAAACTTAGCAATAAAGAAATCAAATAAATACATGGGAATAATGGGATGAATTAATGGGTTTGTTCTTCTGTTTCACTGAAAAGTGACTCTTCTATTTCTTAGGTTATATCTAGTTCCTTCTTCTGGAATTTCTTCTGACGTCTCTGTCATTTCGGATTCTTCAACTTCTTTGGTTCTCTTGACCTTGTCCTTGTTTATCCAAAATTCTTCTTCTTCTAATGATTCAGCATATGTGGAAGGCATTTGGTTATTCATTTTCTTAACCCTTATCTTAGTTTCTTGTACGTCTACGACCTTGTATGGCCCTGTGAATTTTTGTGGCTAACTTATAATTAATACCACTTCTTACTTCCTTCTTAATATTAGACTTCATCTCCTTTCTTGTAGTCTACAGGCCTTAATCCTTCTTGATGCTTCCTCTATCATATTCTGCTGGGCTTCTTCTAAATTCTTGTGCAATTGCTTGTGGATTACTTTAAAGTTTCCGATTCTTATCTTCATGATATCTTCAGAGTAATTAGGCTGTATTGGCTGATTCAGCCATGCATAAGGTAATCTGGGTTCATATCCCATCAAAGCTTTTATGGGAGTTGCACGAATACTCGTATGATGCCTTGCATTTAATGATTAATTGACTAAAGGTAAATTGACGTCCCAGTCAGGATCCTGTCCTACTGTGTGTCGTAATACGTCTAAAACCTTCCTGTTATTCCTTTCTACCAAGCCATTGCTAGCTGGGTGATACGGCTGTATCGCTACCTTTTCTACCTTAAAGGCGTTACAAATTTCTGAACTAACGAGTTGTTGAACTCGGTCCCATTATCAGAAACAATGAGCTGTGGGGCAGAATATCTGCAAAATATCTTATCAAAGAGAGCGGTTGCACATTCCTTGGCACTTTTACTAGTTAGTGGTACCAACTCTGTATATCTCGTGAGCGCGTCGATACATACTAGTATATTCTTATTCCCTTTACTCGTGGTATGAAGATTAGTGATAAGATCAATAGATACTCTTTCGAAAGGAGTCTGTGGGATAGGATATTTCCCTAGTGGTACTTCCTTGTCTGTTCTTCCTTTGTAGCTGTTGCATGTATTGCAGCTCTTCACATAATTACTAACATCCTTGTGAATTCCATTCCAATGGAAAGTTCTTTGGATTAATCTAATAGTCTCATCCCTTCCTGGGTGAGCTCTCATGTCATCGTCGTGCATTAGCTTCAATGACCTTATTTCTTAGACTCTTAGGTTACTAACCCTTTTGTGCAGTACACCTAGAAAAAATTGACCAAATGGGTTCATATTCGTGACACATCCAAATTAAATACGCCATCTATGTCCGTTAGTGCATCTGTGGGACATCCAACCTTCCTACTAGTTCGGTTAATTCTTGTTGGCTGTGTTCTTTCGTTTCTAACGTATTTGAACAGTTCTCTTATATTCTTCATCTCTTTCTTGTTCTCTTATGAAATTTTGCCGGAAAGCTCCTCTGTATAATGCATGGTGAGTACATTTACGTCATTGCACATTGTTTCATTCTTTTTTTCTTCTTGACTTATCATATTTATACTATCACCTTCTGACACATATCTTGATAATGCATCTGCTACCTTATTCGTTCTTCCAGGGACATATTTCACCCTCTATATCATAATCTTGGGCTGTCATGAACCAACGGGCTCTTCGTCCAGAAAAAATTAGGGTTCTTCAACATTTCTACTGCAGCTGAATGATCCGTGAACACGGTTATCTTGTAACCAAAAATGATATATCTGAAATGCTTTTAAAGCGTCTATAATAGCTAGAGACTCGAGGTCTGTTACTGAGTAGTTCACTTCTGAGGGCTTTAATTTCCTACTGTAATAAGCTATCGCATTATACTTGTTATCTTGTCTTTGCATTAAACATGCTCCTATACCAATGTGGCTTGCGTCCGTGGCTAAAAAGAATTCTTTGCCAAAGTCTGGGAAGCTAAGCACTGGGGGATGTGATAATCTTTCTTTCAATTCATCAAATGCTTCTTGCTGCTTGTCTGTCCATGTAAATGATACGTGTTCCTTTAAAAGTTCAGTTAGTGGAGCTGATATGACTGCGAAGTTCCCTATGAACTTGCGGTTAGAAACCTGCTAAACCTAAGAATGACTTTACGTCCTTCTTGCACTGAGGTGTAGGATATTCCTTGATTGACTTTATCTTTAAGTCGTTTACTTCTACGCCCTTTTCACTTAGTGTATGACCAAGGTAGTCTATTTTCCTTTTAAGGAAGTTACATTTCTTCAGTTTAAGCTTCAGGTTGCTTTTCTAATCTCTTAGGACTTCTCTGACTAAGTCTATGTGTCCTCTATAGTGTCTGTTGCTATTACCAAATCATCTATGTAACAGTGTACGTCCTGCCTAGTAAATCGCCCCAAAATTTTATCCATTAATCTACAAAAGTTACCGGGCTGACTTTAGACCAAAGGGCATTCTTACATACTGGTATCTTGCCGTTACTAGTGGAAAAAAAGCAGTAAAACAAAGGTTTACTTTCCTCGTCTAGAGGGATTTGCAGAATCCCTGCAATAAATCTATTGTGGTGAAGTATCTCTTGGACCCTATAGTGGCGATAAGATCTCGCATTGACGGCATTGGATAAGGATCATTTTCAGTAATTTGGTTCAATTTTCTGAAATCCACAACTATTCTATAAGTTTGTCCCTTTTAGGAACTAGCAAAAGTGGAAAGACCATGGGGATTTAGATGGTTCTATTATTCCTTGCCTATTCATTCTTTGTACTTCTCTTTCGATGATTTCCTTCTGGGAATGTGCTACTCTGTAGGCTGGTATGTAAATTGGCTTTGTGTTTGATGGAATGTCTATCTTGTGCGTTATTTCGCGTGTATTTCCCAAGGTGTCGCCGTCAAGAGCGACTATATCCTGATATTCGCACAGTAAGTCTATGATTATTCTCTCTAACATGGTTTTCCTTTATGTCTTTAAATGAGATCCTATCTTAGCTCTTCTCAGTTTTATGTCCTGAGCGTTAATTTTCATTTCCTTTACGGATCGCGGGCTACCGTTTCCCTTTCTACAACTCGGATAGGTATGGAGATATACTTCTGCTAGGCCTATCTCTGTACCTGGTGTTAATTTAACCTTTCCTCCTCTGTTATTGGTAATCTGTAAAGCTATCTTGCTCTGTCTAACTTCATGTAAACTAGAAGAATAATGTATTCCGTTTACTTGCGACTTTTCAGTAAGCGTGAGAATTTCCTTCCCTTCAAAAATTGGATTTACTATACATTCTACCCACGTGCTTTCTCCTGGTTTAAGTCTTAATTCCCTCTCTAACTTTAAATAAGTGCATTGATTTGATTCTAAGAGGTTAATGATCTGTTGTGAACTCGTGATGCATTCCGGATATCTTCCCTCTGTCTTATCCTTCTTTAAGATACCTTTCAGTGTGGATTCTCTTGAGTCTGGGTTCTTTTAATTGGCTTGCATATTTGGTATTCTAGAAATTCTCACGACCGTTTTTAATCACTAGTTGTTCTCTAGGGGCATCAATGCTTATCCCTTGTCTAGCCATAGTTGGATAACCTATCAGCAAATGACAAAAGCTTAATTGTATATCTCTGGCTACCAGAACCTTTTCTCTTAGAGCAATTCTTCCTAGCCTAAATGGAAAATCTAACTATCCAATTACGTGGATATCATTACCTACCCGACGTCTGTGATTCTTACAATCTACTGCTGGATTCAAACTTAAGTGAGAAAAATACAATCGATACACCTTTTCTGACATTATATTCTTAGGACTACCTGTATCAAAGAATGTAATAATAGGTTTCTCTAGACCGACATGTGCGGGAAATAATGGTCATAATATATTCATTTCCTACATCAACTTTGCTAACCTGTGTAGCGGGCTTAGCCTTGACATTCCGGACTTCTCTCTGTTATAGAGGAAGATTCATTGTACCAGTAAGCAGAAAATTTCCCATTGCGTCGTCTGACATTGACTGGACTGGTTGATACCTATACTTGCTGTTTGATTAGCATATCTATTGGGACGGAATCCCTATTTCCTCTAACTGGGGGAGATTGACTATTGTTTCTACTTCTGCCTCTCGACTGAGATCTACCTCTAGGAGCTGAAACAAATTTATTTCTGCATTCTCGAGCACTATGTCCTGTTCTCTTATGGAAAGGACAGAAGGCCATCCCTCGGCAGTCACTGGCATAATGTCCTCTCTTCTGACAGTTATAACACGTGACTGTCGAAAATCCTCCTGAGAAGATTTACCTGGCATCTTATTCGATTTCTAGATGGTGTCCTAGATCTATTTGGACCTCTTTTCCTTTTGTCCTATAGCGACTAAAGGTCTGTATATAGGATTCCCTTCAGGTCTTATACCTAGGATTTTTGTTTCCTCCTCTTCAATCTCTGCTACATCATCGGATGTCTCCCACTTACGAGTCATCCTTGCAATAACTTCTGTTGGCAGGCTTCCAATCATTATTGCTAGTCTAAATATTTTTTTAACATGACTCATTAGCATTTTTTGCTTGCCTCCTTCTACCTCTTATCCAACCTGTGGTTTCCATGAAGTTACCCCATTCATTCATATTGTTATACAACTGAGGGCTAAACTCTTGATAACGTCTTTCGTCTAACTTAAATTGACGCACTATCCTTGCCAAGCTAGTAAACTGGATCTCTTTCACCAACTGTGGAATAAACCTTCCTGAAATACCGTTTCAATTCTTCCCAATTCTTAAGATCTCGGTAAGTCTCGGAGTGGACGTATCGTTCTAAGTCTCCTCCGGCTTCCAAATCAAGATAACTCTTGGCTTCAATAAGCTTTTCTCTATCTGTCCCCGTTATGCTATCTAGGCGTGTCTCCACTTGCTCTATCCAGTTCTCTAAGTTACAAGCTAATGACCATCCTTTCTTCCACAAAATTTAGCTATATGATTAATTATCATGTCCCTTATGTGTTCCCATTACTGCTGCGCTCGAACTCGCAGACTGTGTACTTTCCGGCATGGTTAATTTCCTTGTTTGTCTTCTCGTGAGCACAGGCGATCTTACGTTCTGATAAGGAGTCGGTCTCCCCTTGACCATCGACTCGTTAATGGAAATTTTCTTAAGTACTGAGTATCATTGAAAGTATCAGTTATGACAGTAATATCCCAAAAAGAAAATAATGATAATGACAATAAATTGTTTTTTCTCAAGTATTCGATCACCAAAAAAAATAAAGGAATTTTCCCCTGAAATATTCTCAAAGTCTTACAAGTTACCGGTAAGCGATTCTTAAACAACAACAAAACCCTCTTAAACCGTTCTGGTAAAACGATACTGAACTGACCGTAAAGTGTACGCTAACGAGAGACCTCCGTGAATTACCCTTGTTATCCTAAACAAACATAAAAACAAGTAAACATTCACTCGACGTAACAAGTAAAAAGCAAATACTAAAACAAAAAAAAAACAAAGTACAAGAAATCACAAAACAACCAAAATCACAAAAATAACATAAAATGACACAATCAAAATTCAAATTAAAATTTAGTTATTGGTTAGTAAATACAAATGTTCGGGAAAAGGTCTTAGTAGCTGATTAGTTTATAATTAGTAAATGGAGAAATATCGTAGTTTCGTTGCCAAAAAAAAAAGGTTCAGAGTGAAAATCTTTTAATCTTGAAATACCAGAAATTGTCTAACTGAAATGTTAATCGCGTAATCTCCTTTAAAAAGGTTTTAATGTTATGTAAGTGTGGGGATTTTTATTTGGACTTAACTTGCGTCGCCTTCGGCACCCGGGGTTGCGTCTGACAGCTTGCGTTCGCCTACCAGCGCGTTGAGTGATGCGTTGTTACGTCTGCGGGAAGGGGACTTCTCTCTCTCTCTTCTTTCCTTCGGGAAAGGGGACCTCTCTCTCCCTCTCTCTTTCGATGGCGTTGACTGATGCGTTTTCGGGATCGTTTTCTTTCCTCTTGATATTTTTCTTCACGCTTTTCGACATCTTGTTCTTCTAGTGGAACGACTGTTCTTGTTCTTCGGAGTGGAGTTTTTTCTTCGTGGAGTGTGGGTGGCTTTTTTTGGAGCGCTTTTATTGTTACGACTCGATAACTGTCTTTGAATTTGGGGAAGCACTGGTAACTGTCTTTGGGGGAGAACCTTCTATTTCGAGTGGCGTGAATGGATTGAAATCTCTTATGCCGACACTAAACTTTTGATTCCGTTTCGCGGCCGCTGTCTTTAACTGTCATTCGTGTATTCGTATCACGTCGCTAATCACCATTTCTTTGCTGTCTCTTTTGTCTCTTCCTATCCTTACCGCTCGACATCAGTTAATCTTGTCACTATATCAATCTTTATCTCATCGTATCCCGTCGCTCTGCCACCAATAAATCTGTGACGGTACTTACTTTCTTTGCACAGATCTAAGGTAACGTGTGCCGTGGAGGCTGTGCTTTGGGGAATTAGGTAAAGGGGTTCTGTTAGGATGAGAAATTAATTGATATGTTTCTTTGCATTAAGTTTATTCTTCGTTAGGGGTTCTTACACATGTTTTCCACCTTCTGAGTTACTGGGCTCTTGGACTGATAAAAACTTAATTGGCACTTTGTTGTAATTACGAGTCTATAGGCACGAGGGAATTTACTGAGTATTGATTGTCACTTTCACTGTTCTTCGATTGCTTCGCACACCACACTTTTGCACCTGTTCTTCACCTGGGGATTCTTCTGTCTTTCTCTGTTTCACGGCCATGCCACTGCCGTTCTCCCCTCAGGCTCCCCGGTTGTTCTCTCTCTTGGCTTCTCTGTTCCCCTTTTTTCTCTGCTCCCTTTTTCTGCCTGCTCTCTCTCTGTCTCGCCTTTTTGTTCAGTTGAAATCTCCTTAGCCCCGCCTTTGGATTTTTGGATTCTGACTGGGTGATGTTGCATTTTCTGAAAGACTTCTTGTGCCTTAGTGGCTGCAAACATTATACAAGACCGCCTTCCTGTCAGGTCTTCTACAGTAATTCGTAGGCTTTGAATTTGTATACGCCTCCTTCTTCATGTCCTGGCTTCTTAGGGGCGTATCCCTTGGTACCTCATAGGTCATTCGTTGATACCCCTTTTGGGCTGTCTTATGACCAACACTCATGGCTTTTGATTCGTCGATACTAGAGGCCTACCTTTGGGAGGGTGGAGCTTTTAAGAATTTGGTACTTCCCTCTTTCTAACAACGGGTCATAGAATTCCTTTTTAACGTATGCCAGATGGCTCTCTCTGACCTGTTCACGAAGGGAACGGCGATTAGTCATAGGCGCTAATGAGAGTAGTTTCCAATTTCTCGAAGATGCCTGGGCGATATCGCTGGTCACTAATCGCTGGTACGGACAGAGGCTTTTTGGGGGAGATGAAAACCAGATGTCTAATGGCTAAAAGCCTAATGTTTGGAGTAACAAAATCCCTTCGCTAAGAAAAATCATTATCGTATTATTCCCTTTCCCTTTCTTCCTTATTATCCGTTTCGTGCCTTTTTCTTAAGTATTATTAAGTTATTGTCTTTTGGAATAACGACACTGTGCCACACTATTACATATATATATATTATATATATATATATATATATATATATATATATATATATATATATATATATAGTATATATATGTATATATATATATATATATATATATATATATATATATATATATATATATATACACACATATATATATGACTTACATAATAATTCATTCATCGTGTACCAGAAATAAACATCCATCGCCGAGGGACTCACAGAGGATGCAATCCGAATCCGCAAGCGATTGCTGGTCGATGTTCCGTACGATTTATAACTTGGGCAGGGGATTTAAGGTGTGGCCGTTCATCACGTTGATTTATGTTGCAAAGCGAAGATCTATATCCGGCCTATATCGGTTGCCGGTTATACTGCGCTGCTTTCAGAGAGCACAAGGATGTCAGAAAATAATCTTCACTTAAACTAAAAGCTAATATTGAGGAAGTCGAAGAAAATTACAAATAACGATTTCTAGCAATTAAAACAAGAGCTAATATTTGCACAAATATAGTCATCAAGAATGTTGTTTCCAAGTCTAAATGTCAACCTTATCCTTCATAATCATCACAGGGCTCGGTAATTGTCTGTCTTTCGATTGCTCAAACAAGGGTTTACGAATTTCCACACAGTCTTTGAATACATGAATTATATGAAGCCCGACCCATCCCTTATATGTGTGAATCGTATCAGGATAGGTTTATTTTTTGAAGTATATGAAAAAAACGATTCTCTCCAACTCTGAACAGTGAACGACTGAACACAGGAAAAGTTGAAGCGCCCCTGATGACTATTACGGTTGGTAAAGTAGACAGTAAAGTATGGGGGATGTCATCGAAGTTTACAAAAAATAGCAAAAGAGAAAACCTTGATAATTTGTACAGAAAATAGCAAAAGAGAAAACTTTGATGATGTATTTTACCTTCCCAATTCTCATTATAGTGTTTGGCCCATATAAATTACTTTACGGCTCCTCCTGCAAAATTTGGTCTTTTGGTTGTTGCCATATATCAGATTCGATATGCTTCCCACGATAAGCCCATATTTTATCATGAGCAGAGGTTCATAGGGACGACCACCAAAATGCTCAGGCTCATGAAAATAAAATTTTTAAAATTTAGAAAGGAAAGGAGTTCTGTCTTGACCTTGAAGGGTTAGAGTCATGAACGACAGAAACGCGAATTTTATGGCAAACGATGACTTCTTAATTTATGATTTTTTTTTTTTTTTTTTTTTGATGGTATTGGATCGTCTCGAGCAGACAAGGAAAAGTATTATAGTTCCATGAACACATAGACACCTTCACAAATACTGTAGATTGAATATGATAATAAACATGCGTTTTACTCCACAGAAAGAACAATTTTAAGTTATCTTTGCAAAAATCCAATAGATAGTTAAATTCTGACTCAGTCAACCTGATACTGAATCATTATTATCTCTCACTTTGGAAATAGATTGAATTCCTTTCTACAAAGTTGGGGTCTAGAAATGTGTGGTTCAGTGCCATAGACGTGCGGTCTGGACATCGCTGAAATAATAAAAAAAAAAATCTACTTCTATTCACTTGATTTAATATGAGCAAGAGGAGCAAATCATGAGTTCTAAGGAAAGTTACATTGTAAACACTTACTATCTTACCTCAGGTATTTTATTGCGGCAAGATTTGCTTCAGCGGAAGAATCCTCGTATTCCATGAGAAAGAGAGAGAGAGAGAGAGAGAGAGAGAGAGAGAGAGAGAGAGAGAGAGAGAGAGATGCTACTAGTGTAGTAAAAAGAGGACAGGTCAAATCAGCAAAGTATTGCGAATAAAAAGGTTTTGGAACATAATGATATCGAATTTTTATGAAGAGGAAATAAAAAAAGAAATTGTGGAACCATATTTTGTAAGCTATTTGAAAAAAGTGCGAAGGAAATATAACAAAATATTAAACATTAAAAGAACACCAAAATGGCTATTGTGAAAATTAAAAATAGTAAATAGTATTAAATAAATGAAAAGCAGGACCTCAACAACTGAAGAGGATCTTATTTTAATATAAGATCATGTTTCGCAGTCATCGAATATAACGCATTAAACATTCACCTATTCAGTCGTGTTATTTTCACTCTTAAATACAGAAGAACAGCCCAGCCTTTTATTGCTTTTAAAGAGAAACTGGAAGAATAACAAATCTGAAGAACCACATCATGTGTCTGTGATAAAAACGTAGACTTCTCCGTTAGCGTCGCTTAAATTCAGTCTCCCTCTCAGTCAGAAAAGAACTTTCATATTGTTTTCATTATCAGTGCAGTGTTTCTTTTTTCACGGATTTTTCATCACCATTGGCAGTCCATAATAAATTGCCACCAAAATCCACAATATTTTACCCGTTATAATGAACAGAGCTGAATTAGCCTTCCCATAAGAATTCGTAATAAACGCTGAAATAGAATCACATCACCATGGAGAAATGATAGTGTATCTTCGCCCTAATAACCGCCATTAGCATCTTCCTCATCACTATGTATATTGTTAAAGAATTTCCCATTCGAGGTCCTAATAATCACTGAAGTGGAAATGATGAGAGATCCCCTCCAATCCCAATAAGAAAGTTGGCATAAGAAGCGAATCTCCCAACATTATTAAAACTCCCCTAAGCTATTATCAGAAGTCTGGGATAAGGAGGCTACGAATGAGTATGTGCATATGTGTGCGGGCATGTGTATACATGAACGTAGTCACGTATGTAAAATTAAAGCCTTGACGAAACAGGTGTATCAACGGCAGCGGGTAGGAAATGTATATAAAAGATTACATCTTCAAAGCCTCGGGAAGAAATATGAAACGTAATTGCTGAATGGATTATTCTGCCGATATATGGAGGAATTTTAAACGAGGTGTTTATAGTAGGTTAGCATCTTTAATGTTAAGGGACCCTACAATTTTCTTGTTAACGCACTGCGCACACGGAACAACGATTTTAAAACTCTCTCTCTCTCTCTCTCTCTCTCTCTCTCTCTCTCTCTCTCTCTCTCTCTCTCTATATATATATATATATATATATATATATATATATATTATATATATATATATATATATATATATATATATATATATATATATATATATATTATATATATATTTATATATATATATATATATATATATATATATATATATATATATATATATATATATATATATTATATATGTGTGTGTGTGTGTGTAATGTGTGTGTGTGTGAGTGTGTATATACATACATACAAACATACATGCATAATATACGTGTAGAGAGAGAGCACAATAACGAAAACTCAGAAAAAAAGGAGATGAGGGGGAACTTTCAGATGATCTTAGCAAAAAAAATAGCGCGAAACCGGGGCCGTAGTTAAGCCACAAGGAATCATTTATTTCCAGCTCTGTTATCTGTTTACAAATCATTAGAGTAAGGACGCTTCTTTCCCCCTGTCCTGTTTTCCTCCGGCGATGTTGTTTATTTTGGTTATCTGAGCTCTTTCCTTAATTCAGCAAACAGTTCGAAATGTAATGTTTGATTTCTGTTAGGCAGAATAAATAATGTCTACTCGAGCGCTCCAGTTCAAAGTTTTAGACATAAAACGAAAGAGGTAGAAAGAATCCTCTCGGGACCGAGGAATTAAATTGTGGGCAACGATAGAATTTTTTCGCAGAGGTTGTTTTGAAATGAAGATTGTCTTTCACGAAAATATATTTGTAATTTTATTGATTGTATTATCATAGTCTATTCCAGGTTCTGGTGACCATCTCTCTACCGAAGTATTAAAACTCAGTATCTAAATTTTCATTCACTCTCTGGTCGTGTTTTCTTTTGAATGCTGTGCGTAAGTTTCTGTTTTAGCACATATTATGCAAACTCATATATTTTCATGAACCTTTGTTAATGAAGCGTTGCATGATAGCTACCTACATATGTCAGAGAATACCGTATGATTGGAACTTGACGAAAATCCCAGTTGGACGTAATCCAGATTCAAAATATTTTTTCTCCTTATTCTTTCAAAATGATATTTACAACGTCCTTCAACTTTGACTTATGGCAATATCCGATGAGATCTTTCATCTTTCACCTCTTTTATGTCGAATCTCAATAATGATAATTTTTTTTTTTTTGGTGCGTAGGGGGGTGCTGGAAGGATTCCGGCTTTCATCTTCTAACAATCATGAAATGAAAATATGAATTCATTATCGACGTTTCTCTTTGTGCAAACAAGTTTATCGGCTTCTTTTAACAAGATGTCTATTTATGGCATTTTCCATTCTTCTCTCTAATCTATTGCTTCCCTTCATTCCCCTTTTCTACATATTTAGATAATTTAATACTTTGTTTCTTATTTTTAAGAAGTTTCGAAACACTTCACCTTACTGCCTTCAATGATTTCATTCGTTCTTTATTAACAATTAACAATAAATCCAATGTTTTCATAATGATTTGTATTTCTTAGCTCTTTCCTGTGTCGAATCTATAAGACAGCTTTTTCCATTTGTGATGTTCAGTTAATTTTCATTCTTCTTTTGAAATGTAAAGATTTTTTTCATCCTTCTCATCCTTATTTATTTCTCTCTCTCTCTCTCTCTCTCTCTCTCTCTCTCTCTCTCTCTAAGATTATTCTTCGGTTGACTCCTTACAATATGTCAAATACTTTATTTCCGGTTTCATCCTTTATCTTTGTCCTTTCCACGTTTCTTCATCTTCCTACCAATTTTCTTTGATTATTGAATTGTTTTAAATCCAGTTCTTTTCAGAAAACTATTTAAAGAAAAAAAGTCTATCTTTTCCTCAGCAACTTTTCAAAGATTTGCAATGATTTTCCACTCCACCCTTTTATTGATTAATTTTACTTTTTTATTTTTTTTCTGGAAAGAAAACTATTGTGTCGGCTTTGTCTGTGCGTCCGGAATTGTTTCTTGTCCGCACTTTTTCTGTCCGCCCTCAGATCTTAAAAATACTGAGGCTAGAGAGCTGCAAATCGGTATGTTAATCATCCACTATCCAGTCACCAAACATCAAAATTACAGCCCTCTAGCCTCAGTAGTTTCCATTCTATTTAAGGTTAAAGTTAGCCATGATCTACCAATGCAACAACACATGCCACCACTGAGCCGTGGTTAAAGTTTTGTGGCCCGC
>NC_061100.1:146155599-146173099 GCF_015104395.2 Macrobrachium nipponense
CGTTCCCGTTATGGAATGGTGAGTGTTAAAATACAGTTTATCAAGGGGAGGGTTTTTTTTTTTAAGTATTCCAGTGAAATGGGATTGGTTTAAGAGGTAAAAAAAAAAAATTTTCTTTCCCCATAGTAGCAAAGTGACGTGTTTTCTTTATTTGCGCGTGTTTATAATAGACGTATTCGTCTTTGTTTAACACATAAGGGTGTATAAAGATGTTTTTTTCATGCATGTGAACTGTGCTTAGATAGCATATTTCGCTTGGAGACAGAGCAGCCACACAATTTTACGGGCTCAGCACATTTCTGCTAACCGGCGCAGAGAGGCACATAGCAAGGGGAGATGGGTACTGGTATGCCTCGGGGGAGTGTTTTATCGCTTGACTGAGGGGGGTTCTAATGGGAGGGTGAAACTTTTTTTTCTCATTGTGGGTGAACTCCTACTTTCTTTTTTTTTCTTTGTCGGGCTGTTGAAGACAAGTCTGGCCTTGACAATGAATGCTAGGACATCAGCTGATTGATTAGTTGATGAAGTGAAATGCCTGTAGAGTCTTCTTTTTTTAGAAAAATTTTTTTTTTCTTTTGGATGAAGAGAAAAGGAAATAAAAAGAGAATTGAAATGCATTGTATGGGTGTATGTTTTCCTTATGCCTTGGAAGACACAAAATGGGGAGACACAGATTATTATTTTTTTTATTGTGTTGGAGGGATTACTTTGAAAATGGTGCTGAATGGTGATGCCCGGTGCCGTGAATGGTGTTGTGTCTGTGTGGGTGTGGCAGTGGTGGTATATGCTGGAGAAATTGTGTGTCATAAGGTTCAGCATTGCTGTTGTATGCAATTTGAATTTCACCCTTACTTGAGATCTTTGCAAGAGATTTGTTACTATGGAGAATTATTATTATTATTATTATTATTAATTATTATACTTGAGATGTGTCACGGGAGGGTTGCTTAAGTATAATTATCATTGCGGGAGACTTGTTTTACGAGAGATTTGAGATATTTCATGGGAGATTATTTTATAATTATTACAGATAATTATTCATGGAGAATTATTACAATGAATTAATGGGAGAAGTCTTGTCTTAAGTATTTGTTGAGTTTTTGTAACTTTGGAGAATATTTCAGTCATTCATGGGGGATGAGTTTTGCTGAATCTTGATGAATCTGACTGAATCTTGGTGAATTGTGTTGAATCTTGCTGAACTTTTGTTAAATTTTTTTGCTGAATTTTTGGAGAATGGACAAGCATTAGCATTGGTGATGTTTTTTTTTCTGATACTGGTGATTTTAATGATAGCAAATTTTGGTGATTTTGCGATAATGATATTTCTGATACTGATTTTTTTTATACTAATGCGTGGGTGTTGTAATGCTATCAAGGGAGGTGAAATCTTTTTTGAATTTGGGAGGAACTAGCAACACATTATTTTTTAGTTTTTTTTTTTCCTTTTTTTATGAGTTCAGCAGATAACTGCTTGACATCTAGTGAGTTACGAGAGATAGTTAACAAGGCCTTTGATTTTTCTTTTCTCCTTTTTTGGAAGTTAGCCATCGCTGACACAAGTTTTTTTTTCATCATGGGTGAATTTGAGTTTTTTTTTTTTCTCTCCAGTTGGCGTGAATATTTTTTAATATCTCAGTTCGTGACTTAGAGTCATTATTCGGGAACTTGTTTGTGTTTCAGCTATTTGATGCTGTAGAGAAATATACGGGAAAATTTTTTTGCATGTTTTGAATGCATACGTAATGGCACTACATTTTTTTTCTCTGGATATTTGTGTTTCAGAAATTGTGAGTTTTCTTGCACAATACCTTGTTGTATTTGTGACAACTTTGTGAGAGATAGGAAACTTGGCTAAGTTTTCTAGTGGCCTATGTCGTAGTGCATATGGAGAAGTCTTGGCTAAGACACTTTGAATTTGGAGTTCTGTTATAATGAGTTGTGGCACATTGGTGATTTTTTCTAGAATTTTCTAGATAGATTTTATTTGCCCAGTTTTTGCCCTTTTTCAGCAGTTATGCTAAATGGAGAGAGTTTTATAGTTTTTGACTATAACATTGAGTTATTCCCTGGAGAATTGAGATATATTATTTTGGAGTTATAATTGGAGGTATATATTATTTTGGAGTTATAATTTGAGATTTAATATATTGGAGATATATTTTTGGCCATTTTTGATATTTGCCAATGGTGATGAGAGCTATGTTTAGCTCAATTATTTTGCAGCCATCTTTGTTGCAAATGGAGACACATATTTGGAGATTATGGGGCAATATTTGTGAGTGTGTGAGTTAGATGCCTTGAGTGCATATTTTTTTGGAGATAGGATTTCATTTTTTTGATTTTCCTTTTTGGAGATATATTTTTTGGAGCCTTGTTTTATTCCACATGGAGTATTGGGGATATAGAGGTAAATATTTTGTATTTGCCGATATAGAGGTGATTATTCTTTATTCCTGGAGTGGTGTTTTTTTTTTTTTTTATTAACATATGCCTATTAGAGAAATAAGAGGAAGGGAATGTGGATGTGGTTATTAACATAATGGAAGAAATATTTTTTTTTTCACCGGAGTGGTGTTCTTATTAATATGGTGTCACATATTTATGTATGGAGTTGGATTTAATCTTGGGCGGGTGACCTTTTTTTTGTGGTTATGGAGTTTTTGCGAGCCAAGAGAAGATTTCTGTGGTTCCTTCTTTTTGGTTTCGTGACTATTTAGAGGCGAGTGGCATTACTACATTACGAGTCCTATGGAGGTGTGTGGATTTTTTATGTTCACAAGTGTATTATTCTGGAGGCATATAATTGGGCAAAGTCATGTTGAGAGAATACGTCTTTTAGACAGTCTTTGAACACATTAGTCATATCCTGGAGTTAATTCTGTGAAATGTGTCAGTTAGACAGTTTTTTTGAGAATCATGAGTTTTCCAAACTTGTGTGTCTGACTAGACATTTTTTTATGCTGCTGTTTGAGCTCACGTCCGCAGGCGATTTTTCTGCTGACAAGCGATGTGATGAGCTGTGTGCTGACTCTTTTCCTCTGATGATGATTGATCAGAATTTTTGCAATATCTGGAAATGTTGACAATAGCATTTCATGAAAGCGCATGCGTAAGAGTTTGCTTTCTGGACATGTCCAGTCGATAGAGTTGCGATGTCGAGAAATTCCGTAACTTTACATGGGACATTTCTTGGGAAAAACGCGGGGGGTTGTGCATATTATACATGTATTATGTATTTTGTGACATGGAAAATCTACTTGTGATTATCCTTTTTTTAATTTTTGTTTCTTTTTCTTCTTTTTCCTACGAGAGATATAATTGGGGGATTGAGCTTAAATAGCATTTCTTTTTGGACGGGAGATGTGATTTATCGGGAGTTGTTATTTACATAAATGGGAGTTTGACATTAAGTCTCATTGTAATTAGTTGTATGAGCAATAAAGGGGTTTTTGCTGTTAAACATTGGAGATTTTTGCTAATTTTGTGGGTTGTTCAGATGTTAGAGCTTGAGAGAACATTTTTTGGGTCTGGGCGTGTTACATGATTTTTTTTTTCCTTGGGCTCATTACGATTTCTTTTTTTTTTTTTTTTTTTCTTATGAGAACATTCGAGTTTGAAATGTGAGTGCAGAAGTCCGTGGAGTTGCTGTGATTTCTGAGTTGTGTGTGTGCTGATGTGTGAGTTTGGAGAATTGAGTTGGAGAACTTGATGTTTTTTTTTTTGAGAGTTGTGATAATGACTTTTGATTTAGTAGTCATATTAAAGGGAATTAATTGGGAGACGTTCAGTTAGTATTTCTGACTTTTTGGGATCATTGTTTGATGGAAGTAGTATGTCTGGGTTAATTCTTTTTCGATTGATCAGTGACTTGACTGACATACTAACACACCAAAAAGTTGTTTCCCAATGCTAGCAAGACGTCCACCAGCCGTGCAGAGAGATTGCTGTCGTTTTGTCCATGGTGATCACGAGAATTCTACAGCGTGTCTTTTGGGGATCTGCAGAAGCCGTGAGAAGTCTTCTACAATGAGGGAGGCATTCCGTCTTCCTACAGTCTGCTACAGTTCGCAGACAAGCAAAGAGGGATATTCAAGAATCCGAAGAGAGAAAATTCTAGTGTTATTTGGAGATAAAAACGTAACAGACTTTATTTTATAATGCCAGAGACGTGCAGTTATTACTTATATTTTATTTTAAGCCGGCCAATGTGTTTTATATTACATAAGCTATTCTGTTTGACAATTTTGCTAGGCGGGAGCTAGTATTTCGAGGTGGCCGAGCTATGTAGGCCTAGGGTTTTGATTAATGATATATTGCCAGTATGTTCACTGTGGCCTATTGGAATGTGGAGAAGCAACGACCCGAGGAAAGCTGATCAATGGGTTTCTGTGGATGGCGTGAGATAAAACTGCATAGTTAGACAAGTCAATGTACGACAGTTTATGAACTCTTCTCAAAGTGCCTTTGTGAAACTGGTAGCAGCCAGTAATTGTGAGGTGCTAACGAAGTGTGCGTTCGTATGTGCGTGTGCGCCTCTTCTATTGTTAATGTATGATACGCAAGTCTATGGGGATTTTGATAGAGGCGTCTTTGGAAGAAAGGAAGGATGCCGTGGTGCTCAGCGAAAGTGTTTATGATATAGTGCTTTAAATGTTCCGGCTGCTTGGGTGAGTTTTGAACTGTTTTAGCCAAAGAGTGGCTTGTTATCTATTTGACATTTTTGTGGTAATATTCAATCTTTAATTTCTGACTGTTAAACTTGTGTGTGTACTTATTGGGTGTTTCTATGTCTTTGAAACAGACGGTTCTGGCAAAGGACCATGGGGGACCGAGAGGGAGTCCCGATGGGGAAATAGACATTTAGTGACCATTACTATTTGGACATTTTACTGTTGGGGTTATAATTGAATTAAGTTAGTCTGTAAGACTTGATTGATTCATTATTTATTCATTGTTAATAAATGTATCTTTTATAATGCAACTCTCTCATTTTGGTTACCTGTTAGAGAGATAGAGAGAGAGAGAGAGAGAGAGAGAGAGGTATCGGTGCTAGAGAGAGAGAGAGATAGAGAAAGGAAAGTCGCGAGCTGTTGGTTTGTTTGCTGTTTGCCTTGACGCTCGAGTTACACATTTACCAAAGGAATAATGAGGTTTATATCTTCATAACCTCATTACATATATATATATATATATAGATATATATATATATATATATATAATATATAGATATATAAATATATATAGATAATATATATATAGATATATATATATATCTATATCTATATATATATATATATATATATATATATATATATATATATATATATATATATATGTGTGTGTGTGTGTGTGTGTGTGTGTGTGTGTATGTGTGTGTGTGTATTATGACTCTCCTTCGCTTTCGATATAAAAAAAATGAAATTTAGCAATACACGAACACTGAGTGTCCTTATTTTCTCATTCTCTAGCGCATCCCATGTCTCTTTTGTCTCTCCTGTGCTGTCCCGGTTCGTACTTTTCCAGAACTACTGAGAAGTTGATCCCAGGATCAAAGAAATACGTTTGTCTCACTCGTGCTCACATCGCAGCCCAGATCAGATCCAGGCATCCAAAACCCAACTCAGCCTTTATCGTTGCCCTTGGAGTTATCTGTGCCATTCGTCTACTCTATCACGAAGCAATATCCCAGGATAAAGGTAAAGTACGAATTTGTAGTGGCAATTTACGTCTATTTGCTTGTATTTCCCCCTTTTTTTTATCAGTGTTTGTGCAATCCTCCATTGTGATTCAATAATTCCCACAGTTGTGCTCCCTTACAAGATATCTTGGTTTAAGAGCTGTGGTCCACTAGGAAGTGACTGTGTTCAGTTTCCTCCCCTTTTCAGTACGGTAACGTTTTGAGCCGTAATTCAGTCGTTCTTTGCCCTCTGGGGAATCTTACAATTTATGTTAAGCCCATATCCGTCTCCAAAACCCCCCCCCCCCCCCACCCCCCCCCCCCCCCCCCCCCCCCCCCCCCCCCACCCCCCCCCCCCCCCCCCCCCCCCCCCCCCCCCCCCCCCCCCCCCCCCCCAACCCCCGTCACACATGTATTTATACAATGTTTGTGTTGCAGGTCTACTGCAATTTCCTGCTGTGAAGGTGGATTCCCCGTCCTTCAGCTCTTTGCTAGAAATTGCACGCTGTGAATTATCTCACGTGTCCTGGACACGTGCTCATTGCTCCCAGCAATGTATCCAGCATTTGGCTCTATGTTAGGGTTATTATCGTCCTTATTGACGCCTTGACATCAGTAGAGTAATGTTAAGGTGTAAATACATCCCCCTGTAAATTTTCCTCTCTGAGTTTCTTTACGATTTTTCCTTTACCTTGTATTTGACCCTCAGCGACTCCCTATCTCCCATCCCTATCCCTGTCTTTGTATCTGATTAAGCTGATCGGTCTACGCATTAATCGTGGTCATGAAGAAAAAACGTCTGTTGCAGGAGCCATTAGACTTAATTCAGATGGCATAAATTTAAGTGGAAATTAGATTTATTGAATTTATTGCATTACTTGGGATTTTTTATCCATAATATCTTGACTGCAGAGATGAAGTCACGGTATATTGTCCCCATGAAATATAGACTTCCAATTTTCCGTGAAATCTGAACAGGGAAAATATTAATGCTTAATATTCTGAAGAATTGAGAATTCATGCAGCTGTGGTTGTCGCCCTCTAATATTTGAGCACATTTGGATCCCCTTCTTAGCAAAATCCAATGTTTAAGTTTAGATGTAAAGAAAAAACTTTAAAATGGTTATCAAATATCTGTCAATTGCTATATCACCGATATCACTTTTTCATTCTATTGGCCCATGTGATTATCTAATTACTTATAATTTATCGACGGTTTTAGTAGAGGCTTGTTCATAAAACGGCCAATATCGCAAAAGCATTTAAGTAAAGCTTATTTTCTGATATCCCGGTGCTCTCCGAAAGCAGCTCAGTATAACCGGCAACCGATAAAGGCCGGATATAGATCTTCACTTCGCAACATAAATCAACGTGATGAATGGCCACACCTTAAACTCCCCGCCCGGAGTTATAAATCGTACGGAAACATCGATCAGCAATCACTTGCGGAATCGGGTTGCATCCTCTGCGAGTCCCTCGGCGATGGACGTTTATTTCTGGTACACGATGAATAAATATGATTCTTGTAATTCATATGTATATCACACACACGCTATATACATACTACATACATACATATATATATATATATATATATATATATATATATATATATATATATATATATATGGGGATACAATCCACAATGAAGTAAATTTCTCTTGTAGTTTAAAATATAAATATCTTGTAAAGGATATTTATATTTTAAACTACAAGAGAAATTTACTTCATTGTGGATTGTATCCCCATTTACTTAGAGTACGACATAGTACCTGGCTTCTGCATATATATATATATATATATATATATATATATATATATATATATATATATATATTATCATCATCACATGAAATAACAATCACACCCCATCAAAATAAAACAGTCGCCCTCTACAACAGCTTCCACAAGCTCTCTGGGAGCTCTGACTCATAGCCTCTCCTTCTGAAATATAGCCACCTGGCCATTACTCTCCACAGGTATCCTGATTACCCTCACCTGGCTGGGAGGGAGATTAAGCTGCATCCACATTGGCCGCCTATTAAGCACGTCTTTGAATCAGGACACCACGAGGTCAAGGCATCACGATTGATACCTGCCCACTTTCAGAAAGCCATCAAACTTTGACCGAGACAATGAAGGCCGCCGTAGAGAAAGGTTTCCTTTCTATGGGGTGCTCTAGGAGCAAGAGCCAGTGCCAGCATAAGGCTGGCTTAATCTTAAACAACAAAGGTTTGGCCTTAGGTGTTCACCAGCTGCCATTCCTAACTCTTCTCACATCTGGGTATCTTCCCCTAACACCCCACCCTTGCCCCTCTCTATTGAGACGACGCCACATGATATTCTTTGGTCGGTTGGGTTCCCTCTCTCATATTGGCATCATTGAAAGAAGACGATCAAATTCTACTAATGTACAGTATGGAAGTAATTGTTTACGCACATTCCTTCTTCGTTTATGTCTTCCTGATTTCTTTCCGTTCTTTTGTGCAACAAAGATATTCCCTGCTGCTTACCATTGCGCTCTGTCATTGTGATAATGTAGCATATCCCCATTGTTATGTGTGATGCTGCACAGTAATATCATTGTGTTTGCTATACTGAGACATTCCCATTGTGAATAGCGTTTGCTAAGAATTTTGTCGGGAAGTAGCCTAGCTTTCGAGTCCCAACACTTTCCCCTTGTATAACCAGCAACGTAACTATTCCCCCTTAGTAATTAACCAGTAATGCTACTGCCCTGTGAGTGACCTGTAATGATAACGAATTTGGGACCAGGTGTTCAATATTGTGTGTAAGATTTCCCTGATCACCCTATCACGTATTCTGTAGCACTTGAGTTGATCTTGTGATGCAATCCATTGCAGATGTGCCACTACATGCCTTACTGTGGACTTTGGAATCTTACCTTATGTTACTCTGGGACCTTGAATTCACCGTGTTCAACTTTTCATGTGTCCAGTCCAACTGGCCATCTCTTCTTCAAGCTTTGAAACATTCTTGCATGAATGACCACTATTACGGGATTCTATCGTCCCCCCATCACCCCTAAGGTGTTTTCAGACTATTGTTTGTTTCAATGGTGTTATTACGTTGCTTGGAACCAGTGGTTATTCAGCAACGAGACCAACGGCTTTACGTGACTTCCGAACCACGTCGAGAGTGAATTTCTATCACCAGAAATACACATCTCTCACTCCTCAATGGAATGCTCGAGAATCGAACTCGCGGCCACCGAGGTGATACGCCAACACCATACCGACCACCACTAAGGTGTTATTCAGACTATTGTATCATCTGATTTTGTATAAATATCGTTAATCAAGTTAAACCTCGAGTTTACCTAACTTTCCCTCATTTTGAAGGGCCGTAAGATTTTCTCTTTTAAAGTATGGTCCCTTTTGAAAACCTGTATCAACGTCAGTTAACGACCATAACTTGAACAATATATATAATATATATATATATATATATATATATATATAATATAATATATATATATATATATATGTGTGTGTGTGTGTAGTATATATATATATATATATATATATATATATATATATATATATATATATATATATATATAAGTGTGTGTGTGTATTTGACCCCCCCCCCCCTTATTCCCAAAACTACACAAACTGGGAACTCTTACCTGTTGCCAACGGTGCCCTGTCTGCAACCATGTCACTAGGCTTATTAAGACTGCGTAAATGCAAAAAAAAAAAATACTATTTATTTCCCAAAGTAGTTGGTTATAAAATAGAAACAAAATGACTTAACAAGTCATAATGGCATAAAACCCAAAACCCAAATCTGCCCGTAAAGGAACCAGTAAGATAACATTCTACCCTCCTGACTAACGTTTCACTCCCAAACCCAAAATGTCACTAAGTCTCGTATTAGTCAGGTTAGAGAATCCCATTTCTAATCAACCATGGATTGGACCCATCTGTAATAAAGATGATAGGTATAAAAACATATCCCCCACATCACTCTTTTCAAAGTCTTCACGTAAAGAGAGTATTTCACACTTCTCTCTCTTTTCAAAAGGTAACAGTTTTTCTAATTTTTTTTTTTTGTTTTTTTTTTTTTTTATAGAATATGTCCTACCTTACGATGGGCGTTTTCTCCCGACACTTGGAGTAACCGCTAGATCTATTCTCGTTCACCTCAAAGAATGCGTCTTCTTTACAAGTGCCCCGAACTAGTAGGCCTGTAACACACGTACAAACGAACGTACACGCCTCACGACCGGGCGAATGATCTCTGAGTCAAGTTGCTTGTTCAGCAAATACCTTTCTCCAAGTGAACTTGTACTGCACCATCTCTTGTCTCTAAGCGAGGAGAGATATGTGACTTCACTATCATTACATTGGCACTTTAAACATATTATTAGCCATTCCCCCTCTTTTTCATCTGTATATATATATGTATATATATATATATATATATATATATATATATATATATATATGTATAGATATATATAGATATATATATATATATATATATATATATATATATATATATATACACACTACACATATATATATGACTTACACTAATAATTTTCATTCATCGTGTACCAGAAATAAACATCCATCGCCGAGGGACTCACAGAGGATGCAATCCGAATCCGCAAGCGATTGCTGGTCGATGTTCCGTACGATTTATAACTCGGGCGGGGGATTTAAGGTGTGGCCGTTCATCACTTGATTTATGTTGCGAAGCGAAGATCTATATCCGTCCTTTATCGGTTGCCGGTTATACTGCGCTGCTTTCGGAGAGCACAAGGATGTCAGAAAATAATCTTCACTTAAACTAAAAGCTAATATTGAGGAAATCGAAGAAAATTACAAATAACGATTTCTAGAAATTAAAACAAGAGCTAATATTTGCACAAATATAGTCAGCGAGAATGTTGTTTCCAAGTCTAAATGTCAACCTTATCCTTCATAATCATCATAGGGCTCGGTAATAGACTGTCTTTCGATTGCTCAAACAAGGGTTTACGAATTTCCACACAGTCTTTCAATACATGAATTATATGAAGCACGACCCATCCCTTATATGTGTGAATCGTATCAGGATAGGTTTATTTTTGAAGTATATGAAAAACAGGATTCACTCCAACTCTGAACAGTGAACGACTGAACACAGGAAAAGTTGAAGCGCCCCTGATGACAATTACGGTTGGTAAAGTAGACAGTAAAGTATGGGGGATGCCATCGAAGTTTACAGAAAATAGCAAAAGAAAAAAACCTTGATAATTTTGTACAGAAAATAGCAAAGGAGAAAACTTTGATGATGTATTTTACCTTCCCGATTCTCATTATAGTGTTTGGCCCATATTATAAATTACTTTACCTCTCCTCCCGCAAAATTTGGTCTTTTGGTTGTTGCCATATATCAGATTCGATATGCTTCCCACGATAAGCCCAGATTTTTTCATGAGCCGAGGTTCATAGGGACGACCACCTAAATGCTCAGGCTCATGAAAATAACATTTTTAAAATTAGGAAGGAAAAGAGTTCTGTCTTGACCTTGAAAGGTTTGAGTCATGAACGACAGAAACGCGAATTTTATGGCAAACGATGACTTCTTAATTTGTGATTTTTTGTTTCTTTTTTTTTTTTCTTTTTTTTATGGTAGTGGATCGTCTCGAGCAGACAAAGAAAAGTTTTATAGTTCCATGAACACCATAGACACCTTCACAAATACTGGTAGATTAAATATGATAATAAATATACGTTTTACTCCACAGAAAGAACAATTTTAAGTTATCTTTGCAAAAATCCAATAGGTAGTTAAATTGTGACTCAGTCAACCTGATACTGAATCATTATTATCCCTCACTTTGGAAATAGATTGAATTCCTTTCTGCAAAGTTGGGGTCTAGAAATGTGTGGTTCAATGCCACAGACGTGCGGTCTGGACATCGCTGAAATAATAAAAAAGCTTCTCAAGAGTTCTAAGGAAAGTTACATTGTAAACACTTACTATCTTACCTCAGGTTTTTTATTGCGGCAAGATTTGCTTCAGCGGAAGAATCCTCGTATTCCATAAGAGAGAGAGAGAGAGAGAGAGAGAGAGAGAGAGAGGAGAGAGAGAGAGAGAGAGAGATGCTACTAGTGTAGTAAAAAGAGGTCAGGTCAAAATCAGCAAAAGTATTGCGAATAAAAAGGTTTTGGAACATAGTGATATCGAATTTTTATGAAGAGGAAATAAAGAAAGAAATTGTGGAACCATATTTTGTAAGGTATTTGAAAACAAGTGCGAAGGAAATATGACAAAATATTAAACATTAAAAGAACACCGAAATGGCTATTGTGAAAATTAAGAATAGTAAATAGTATTATATAAATGAAAAGCAGGACCTCAACAACTGAAGAGGATCTTATTTTGATATAAGCTCATGTTTCGCAGTCATCGAATATAATGCATTAAACATTCACCTATTCAGTCGTGTTATTTTCATTCTTAAATACAGAAGAACAGCTCAGCCTTTTATTGCTTTTAAAGAGAAACTGGAAGAATAACAAATCTGAAGAACCACATCATGTGTCTGTGATAAAAGCGTAGATTTCTCTGTTAGCGTCGATTAAATTCAGTCTCCCTCTCAGGCAGAAAAGAACTTTCATATTGTTTTCATTATCAGTGCAGAGTGTTTCTTTTTTCGCGGCTTTTTCATCACCATTGGCAGTCCATAATGAATTGCCACTAAAATCCATATCATTTTACCCGTTATGATGAACAGCTGAATTAGCCTTCCCATAAGAATTCGTGGTAAACGCTGAAATAAAATCACATCACCATGGAGAAATGATAGTGTATCTTCGCCCTAATAACCACCATTAGCATCTTCCTCATCACTATGTATATTGTTAAAGAATTTCCCATTCGAGGTCCTAATAATCACTGAAGTGGAAATGATGAGAGATCCCCTCCAACCCCAATAAGAAAGTTGGCATAAGAAGCGAATCTCCCAACATTATTAAAACTCCCCTAAGCTATTACCAGAAGTCTGGGATAAGGAGGCTACGAATGAGTATGTGCATATGTGTGCGGGCATGGTGTATACATGAACGTAGTCACGTATGTAAAATTAAAGCCATGACGAAACAGGTGTATCAACGGCAGCGGGAAGGAAATGTATATAAATGATTACATCTTCAAAGCCTCGGAAGAAATATGAAACGTAATTGCTGAATGGATTATTCTGCCGATATATCGAGGGAATTTTTAAACGAGGTGTTTTATAGTAGGTTAGCATCTTTAATCTTAAGGGACACCCTACAATTTTTTTTTTGTTAACGCACTGCGCACACGGAACAACGATTTTTAAATCTCTCTTCTCTCTCTCTCTCTCTCTCTCTCTCTCTCTCTCTCTCTCTCTCTCTATATATATATAGATATATATATATATATATATATATATAAATTATATTTTTTTATATATATATACATAGATATATATATATGTATATATATTATATATATATATATATATATTATATATATATATATATATATATATATATATATATATATATATATATATATATTATATATATATAGAAATAATATATATGTATATGTGAGTGTGTGAGTGTATGTGTGTGTGTGCTCGCGCCAGCCTGTGTATACGTATATACGTCTAAATATGCTTAAATGCATACAAACACACACATACCTAAATATATATTTATATATTTATATATATATAGTATATATATATATATATATATATATATATATATATATATATATATAATATATATAAATGTGTGTGTGTGTGTGTGTGAGTGTGTATATACATACATAAAAACATACATGCATAATATACGTACAAAGAGAGAGAGAGAGAGAGAGAGAGAGAGAGAGAGAGAGAGAGAGAGAGCACAATAACGAAAACTCGAAGGAGATGAGGGGGAACTTTCAGATGATCTTAGCAAAAAAAATAGCGCGAAACCGGGGCCTTAGTTAAGCCACAAGGAATCATTTATTTCCAGCTCTGTTATCTGTTTACGTTACAAATCATTAGAGTAAGGACGCTTCTTTCCCCCTGTCCTGTTTTCCTCCGGCGATGTTGTTTATTTTGGTTATCTGAGCTCTTTCCTTATTCAGCAAACAGTTCGAAATGTAATGTTTTGATTTCTGTTAGGCAGAATAAATAATGTCTACTCGAGCGCTCCAGTTCAAAGTTTTAGACATAAAACGAAAGAGGTAGAAAGAATCCTCTCGGGACCGAGGAATTAAATTGTGTACAACGATAGAATTTTTCGCAGAGGTTGTTTTGAAATGAAGATTGTCTTTCACGAAATATATTTGTAATTTTATTGATTGTATTATCATAGTCTATTCCAGGTTCTGGTGACCATTTCTCTACCGAAGTATTAAAACTCAGTATCTAAATTTTCATTCTCTCTCTGGTCGTGTTTTCTTTTGAATGCTGTGCGTAAGTTTCTGTTTTAGTATATATTATGCAAACTCATATATTTTCATGAACCTTTGTTAATGAAGCGTTGCACGATAGCTACCTACATATGTCAGAGAATGCCGTATGACTGGAACTCGACGAAAATCCCATTTGGACGTAATCCAGATTCAAAATATTTTTTCTCCTTATTCTTTCAAAATGATATTAACAACGTCCTTCAACTTTGACTTATGGCAATATCCGATGAGATCTTTCATCTTTCACCTCTTTTATGTTGAATCTCAATAATGATAATTTTTTTTGGTGGGGGGTGGGGGGAGCGTGGAAGGATTCCGGCTTTCATCTTCTAACAATAATGATATGAAAATATGAATTCATTATCGACGTTTCTCTTTGTGCAAACAAGTTTATCGGCTTCTTTTAACAAGATGTCTATTTATGGCATTTTCCATTCTTCTCTCTAATTTGTTGCTTCCCTTCATTCCCCTTTTCTACATATTTAGATAATTTAGTACCTTGTTCCTTATTTTTGAGAAGTTTCGAAACACTCAACCTTACTGCCTTCAATGATTTCATTCGTTCTTTATTAACTATTAACAATAAATCCAATGTTTTCATAATGATTTGTATTTCTTAGCTATTTCCTGTGTCGAATCTATAAGACAGCTTTTTCCATTTGGGATGTTCAATTAATTTTCATTCTTCTTTTGAAATGTAAGTATTTTTTTTCATCCTTCTTCCTCGTTATTTATTCTCTCTCTCTCTCTCTCTCTCTCTCTCTCTCTCTCTCTCTCTCTCTCTCTCTCTCTCTCTCTCTCTAAGATTATTCTTCGGTTGACTCCTTACAATATGTCAAATACTTTATTTTCGGTTTCATCCTTTACCTTTGTCCTTTCCACGTTTCTTCATCTTCCTACCAATTTTCTTTGATTATTAAATTGTTTTAAATCCATTTCTTTTCAGAAAACTATTTAAAGAAAAAAAGTCTATCTTTTCCTCAGCAACTTTTCAAAGATTTGCAATGATTTTTCCACTCCACCCTTTTATTGATTAATTTACTTTTTTATTTTTCTGGAAAGAAAACTATTGTGTCGGCTTTGTCTGTGCGTCCGGAATTGTTTCTGTCCGCACTTTTTCTCTCCGCCCTCAGATCTTAAAAATACTGAGGCTAGAGAGCTGCAAATCGGTATGTTAATCATCCACTATCCAGTCACCAAACATCAAAATTACAGCCCTCTAGCCTCAGTAGTTTTCATTCTATTTAAGGTTAAAGTTAGCCATGATCTACCAATGCAACAACACATGCCACCACTGAGCCGTGGTTAAAGTTTTGTGGCCCGCGACTCATACAGCACTATACCGAGACCACCGGAAGATAGATGTATTTTCGGTGGCCTTGATTATACGCTATACAGAAAACTCGATTGCGCCGAAGAAAATTCGGCGCATTTTTTACTTGTTTCTTGTGCCTGACGATATTAGCATTTCATTTTCTTCCCACCGCGATAGAAAGTAAAACTTTTTTTTTTACTTTTTTTTTTTTTTTCTTTTCTTTTTTTTTTTCCTTTCATTTTCCTTAATGGGTAAATCCTTCACCGGATCTCATTTCAAAAGAGACGCCCTCCCCCTCGAGTCGAGTGTACTTCGGAATGAAACACCGACGTTTTATCTGGACCTTTCACCTCTTAAAACCTCACTCCTGCTTCGCCTTTGACCAGATCTTACTATTTATTTTATCTAATTTTAACCTTTCTTCGGTTTCTGTTTCGTGTTGTGCCGAGTTCATAACTCTTCCTTTTTAAAAGTTTCTCGCTTCGTTCAGATGACACAAACGTGTCGTGATAATTAGCAATGATGACAGTTTTTCAGGTATTGGAAAAACAATTCCAGTTATGTATATGTACATGTATCTCAAGATAAATCTGTAATTGGAAAGGGAAATCGAACAGTTTACCGAAAGCTTTCATACAGATTTATCTTTAAATATATGTACATATGCATAACTGTAGAGTTGTTTCTCCATTTCAAGACTCATGCTACTATGAGATTTAAAAAAATTGTTTTATTATTTATTTATTTATATTTTTTGTTTGTTTTAGCTTCGGTTACTTCCCATTCTTATTCTGTCCATGATTCGCAGTGATGAAACATCTCTCATTTTGACAGATCTCTTAAGGGTCCTCTTTCTTCTTTTTTTTTTTTTTTTTACTTTCAGATTAGTGTCTCATATCCCATCTCCTTTTCGATCTTATAAAAAGAAAAGAACACTCCAACGATTTATGAACTTCAAAAGCAACTTAACCTCTCCTCCTCAGTTCGTGACCCTGAGAAGTCCGAACTAAAGTTTTAATTGGACATTTAAAGTCTAATTATGACTCTCGACTTTTATAATGAAAAAATAATTTTTCTTCCAAGTATCCTCCTCCAGGCATATAATTGTTTACTAACAGCCTCCCACTTATCAAACGCTTGGGAAATAGTATGGAATCATTATCAACGACTGAACATCAAACTAATTTCTACCCCCTTTTGTTGTTTCATTTTTTTAGGTATAATTATTTCATAGAAATCTGATCACTTCTTGCACAGAAATTACGTGTACGTATATATATAATGTGTGTGTATGTACGTATATATATATATATATATATATATATATCTATATATATATATATAATATGATATATATATATATATATATATATATAATATATATATATATATATATCTAATATATATATATATATATCTATATATATATAGTATATATATATATATGTATATATATATATATATATATAATATCCCATATATATATATCGAGCTACAATGTCCCTTAATACCTAATTCGCTCTACCTCGGAATTAATATATTTTCATATATGCTTAACCGAAGGGGAATTTTTTCTCGATAATAGACTTGCCTGGATCGGGACGCGAACCCAGGATCCTTTCAAATCCAGGAACGTCAGTGAAGCTTTTACCTACTACAACTACCTCTCGCGGTAGTGTAGTAGGTAAAAGCTTCACTGACGTTCCTGGATTTGAAAGGATCCTGGGTTCGCGCGTCCCGATCCAGGCAAGTCTATTATCGAGAAAAAAATTCCCCTTCGTTAAGCATATATGAAAATATATTAATCCGAGGTAGAGCGGAATTAGATATTAAAGGACATTGTAGCTCGATATATGTATATGAATCACCGGAAAAGTGATATGACTTATATATATATATATATTATATATATATATATATATATATAGATATATATATATATATATATATATATATATAATATATATGCGCGAGAGTGCAAAAACTCGAGGGATACACCTTCCTTTAACAACGAAATTCCCGTAGGGGGTAGTACCGTCAGTTGACCTCAT
>NC_061100.1:146178099-146250599 GCF_015104395.2 Macrobrachium nipponense
AACAGAGAGAGAGAGAGAGAGAGAGAGAGAGAGAGAGAGAGAGAGAGAGAGAGAGAGAGATGGGGTGACGATAGGTGGGAAGTACATACTTGCAAAAGCAACATGAAATGAAAATCTCAACGAAACGAATAACAGGCTTCCAAACTTGAACTTGCTTGGGCTACAATAAAAGAAGCCATTACGCACAAACGACAAAGGGTTTTCATTCTAGCAAGGTTTCAGAGAGAGAGAGAGAGAGAGAGAGAGAGAGAGAGAGAGAGAGAGAGAGTTCTCAGAATAAACGGAGTTCATTTTCCAACTCATGTAAACTGGAATTCCTACTCTGTTTAAATAAAAGGAGTTCGGTCAAAGGCTTCCAAACATCAGAGAGGCTGATTTCTGAGAAAACGTTACCAGCTTTGGCAGCAGCGTTTGGTTCTTTCAGTTTCCTTTGTTGTGAAAATGACCCAGTGCGTGATGCAACTCAAAGTTTGGAAAGATGTGTGTTCGAGGCTGTTTTTTTATGAGATATTCTACAGGAAGATGCTGGATTATTTCTCATCCAGTTAACTTGGTATTTGACTAAATCATTCACAGGAAAATCCATATTGTTCTTTGTTATATTTAGAGTTTTGACATTACAGTTCGGATGACATATTCAGTAGGTCTATTTCTACATAACATCAAAACCAAAAAAAGCTGATACAGTGTAATGATATGCACCTTACTAAACTGGATATGATATATTAATGATACATTTAAATGTTTAATATCAAACAGTGGCAAAAGTAATTTTCTTGTGGATATGACATTTAGAAACCTGCTGGTTTTCACGCCTTAGCGGTCAACAACTGGATATAATCACGTTTCTCACTTTGGAATGTTATCCAAATGAATTTACGATTACCTTTTAAGATTTTTGCTCCGTGATAATGATAATTAATTTATTGTTAAAATTCATTATTTTGATATTGGTACGTTCCAGATAATTATATTGATTCTTTGATCTCGTAGGTGTCAGTTTGCCATTTTCAAAAAAGATCATAAATGATTAACATGGACGGAAAACGCCGAAAATTCCAAACACCAAAAAATTTGTTTTACAACTGGCCAAAGGTTTTCCCCACCCCATCAGATCATTTAATGATTAACATGGACGGAAAATGCCGTTCAACACATTTGTTTTAACTTGCAAGGTTTCCCAAAATCAGATCATTTCAACCATTTCGAAATCAATATATTTCCGGCTGATCTCCTCAATAGGATTATCTGAGATATCTACTCGTGTTTTTTTTTTTTTTTTGCAGTAACCGGGCAAGAATCAATTTAATTCTCACTCATAGCTGATCCAGATGAAAAAGTACCACGTGAAATAAATGGTATTATTGATGTCATTTTCTTTTTAGTGGCCAAAACAATTCACAAGACTTAATGTTTGCTTAAAGAGATATATAAACATGCAATATAACGTGGTTCGATTGTGATCTAAAGCTTTATTAAACGTTTGTTGATCATGTAAGAAGTATGATTCGCTTGTCTCATATTTCTTCAAAATCGAGGAGGGAAATTAGCTTCTTCCATTTTAGTGGGAACTTGATCCTTCCATGATTGGAATGACCTATGTCAGTCAAGGTCTGTTTACTAATAACCCCAGCCTCTCTCTCCCTAGCCTCTTCTCTCTCTTCTCGTCACTTCTATTCTCTCTCTCTCTGTCGTCATAATTGGATTGAACTGAATTGAACATAGAATTTAGGCCAAAGGCCAATTACTGGGACCTATGAGGTCATTCAGCTCTGAAACGGAAACTGACAGTAAAAGGTTTGAACGGTGTAATCAGGAAGAAATCCTCGCAATTGCACTATGAATCAATTGTTACAAGAGGGTGGAAAGTAAGATGGAAGAAAGAGAATATAAAAGGAAGTACAGTAAAAGGGACGAAAGTGGTTGCAGCTAGGGGACGAAGGCACGCTGCAAAGAACCTCATGTAATATTAGCCTATAGCGCACAGCATGAGGTGCGCTGACGGCACTATCCGCTTACATGGAATTTACCCTCTGGTCTGCTCTTCATCGTCGCCACTAGTAATGGCTCGGCCGAAAAGCATTACTTAACACTTACGAGGTTACTTAGGTCTAATGTTAGAATGCACATAGGCCTAAATTGTATATGCTAGTATTATATTACACCTTAGTTATGACACGCTTTCCTGAGTGGTTAGTCTGCGGCCACTCATTGGACACCAACCAGAGGTTTCACAATAATACCGGTAAGTAGATACATAGGCTAATATAACATCATAGGCTAACGAATGTAATCAGTACAGTCTTATCACAGATACACTTGACACTGATCTTTAATTTCACAGCAGGCGAGGGAATGGAAAAAAGGATGGGTTAGTATGCATTACAGAAGGGGCGTTAGAATAGCGATAAATTAGGAGAATTGCCTGAAGTTACATGTAGCCAAGTCTCTGTCGCCATAATGTGAGGTTTCATTATTAATCCTTTTTCTATTTCAGAAAATGTGCAGTTCTTTCTAGGAGAGACGAACCTAGGCTCTCATGATATTGCTGCGAAGACGTAAATCTGAGTGTTTTAATAATTTTTCCTAATATCTACTTTCCTCATATTCTTATCTTTTTTTACCGTTATAATATAACGCTCTTTTTCTAAAATGAGCATAAAACAACCACTCATTATTCGATGCATAATTCATACCTTTTTATCCACAGCATACGCAAATTTTACTTTTATATAATTATTAAACTGTTCCCCTTGAAATAACATCGACTTCTCCCTCAGCCAGAAACTCGGCGATTTTATAGGTTACAGAAGAGATCTTAACTTTCCTCATAAAAGTGATACGATTTTTATTTCTTCCTTTTTACTGTAATGAATCATGGCACTTCTTTGCTCTGCTTCACGGAAAACCCGGGAAGTTTGTCTTTCTCCAACTGCGAATTCTATTTTTAATCCTCTATCCGTAGGTGGTCTGCCTTGAAGGCAATTACTGGTTGAATGTCCCAATCTCGGGCTCTTAGAAATCGATTCTTCTCTGAGGAGCTGGTGAAGATGGAAGGTACACTCTCGATGAGATTGTTGGAGAGGATTCCGTTTACCAGGCCACTGGCAGTTTTGGATTCATTTCTGAAGCTCCTCTTCTGAAAAAAGATTTATTTGCATTTTTCTTCGCGTCAGTATTCTTGAAGCGTACTGATGGTTCAGGCGCGTCAACACTGCAGGTAATCATGCCATGTAAACACAGCGGAAGCTTTGATCTTACATTTAACAGAGAGGCTGAAAACAAGTCAACGACCGTAAGTACCGAACGAGACTTTGTCCTCTTTCGGATAATAGCACGAGCAGAGCTCAGAGGACTACAAACAAAGGGGCTGACTTTGATTTAACCAGTTTGCGATCAAGTGCGAAAGTTTACTGTTTTACTACAGTAAGGACTACGTTTAGAATGTCGATTGCATGAATTATTTAATAGTGAATAGTGACACAGGTAAGAATGAAAGTTGATGTTAAGACACCTGATAACCTTAAATGAATCACAACCAGTTTTGAGGGACCCTAACATTTTGAGCAATACCAAACATTTCAGTCAATTTTTTACACTTACTAATTTAAAACTATGTTGTCTGTTCCATAGAGCAAATAGGTGATGTGCAGCAGTCAAGATGATAACTTATCAGAGCTGTTATCGATATTCCTAGGCAAAAATATGTTATAAACACAGCATTCTTTCGAATATGCATATAGTTTAAAAAATAAAAGAAGCAGTGACGAAAACGCATAAACAACGCAGCTAATGAGATTGACGTGATTATATCAATATATGAGGCTTTCTTAGGGTTAATATGATAAAATAATAATAATAATAATAATAATAATAATAATAATAATAATAATAATAATAATAATAATAATAATAATAATGAGGTCAATGAAATAATGGGCATAATACACACCACCAGTATCACAGAAACAAATAACTTTGGTATATGCAGGAGCAAGATTAGTAGCAGAACTGATGGGGATTCGAACACCAACACCACCAGCACAACCAACCCAACAGAAACCAAAACAGCAACCTCCTTGGAAAAGGCGCCTGGAAAGGCAAATCATGGTGATGAGATCTGACTTGAGTAAACTGAAAGAGATGGCAGAAAAAAGGCTAAGAAGCAAGAAAACAAAGGAGGAACTCAACGAGAAATACAAGGAAGAGAGGGGACTAAACAAAACACAATAGAAGATGTAAAACAGAGGCTTAAGGCCAAAGCACACAAGATCCAACGGTACATGAACAGGAATAAGGGATACCAACAGAACAAACTATTCGGAACCAACCAAAAAGACTATACAGCCAACTAAGAGGGGAAGACAAGCACCCAGAAATTCCTGAAGCCGAACCAAGTAAGAGACTCTGGGAAACATATGGAGTAATCCGGTATCACACAACAAACATGCAACATGGCTCCAGGAAGTCAAGAAAGAAGAAACAGGGAGAATAAAACAAAGATTCACAGAGATCACGACAGACACAGTCAGACACCAACTAAGAAAATGCCAAACTGGAAAGACCCAGGTCCGATGAAGTCCATGGATACTGGCTCAAAAACTTCAAGGCCCTACACCCACGAATAGCAGAACAATTCCAGCATTGTATCTCAAATCACCATGCACCCAAATGGATGACCACAGGAAGAACATCCTTAGTACAAAAAGAAAAGACAAGGGAGTAAGGGAAAATAGCCAGTAACTTACAGGCCTATCACCTGCCTTCCAATAATGTGGAAGTTACTAACAGGTATCATCAGTGAAAGGCTATACAATTACCTAGAGGAGACAAACACCATCCCCCACCAACAGAAAGGCTGCAGAAGGAAGTGTAGGGGCACAAAAGACCAGCTTCCTGATAGACAAAATGCTAATGAAGAACAGTACGGAAGAAATGGAAAACCAACCTAAGCATGGCATGTGGATAGACTATAAGAAAGCCTTCGACATTGCCTACCACACACATGGCATAATAGAATTCCTGAAAATATATGGGGCAGAGGAAAACACCATCAGCTTCCTCAAAAATACAATGCGCAACTGGAATACAATACTTACAAGCTCTGGAATAAGACTAGCAGAGGTTAATATCAGGAGAGGGATCTTCCAGGGCGACTCACTGTCCCCACTACTCTTCGTAGTAGCCATGATTCCCATGACAAAAGTACTACAGAAGATGGATGCCGGGTACCAACTCAAGAAAAGAGGCAACAGAATCAACCATCTGATGTTCATGGACGACATCAAGCTGTATGGTAAGAGCATCAAGGAAATAGATACCCTAATCCAGACTGTAAGGATTGTATCTGGGGACATCAGGATGGAGTTTGGAATAGAAAAAATGCGCCTTAGTCAACATACAAAAAGGCAAAGTAACGAGAACTGAAGGGATAAAGCTACCAAATGGGAGCAACATCAAACACATAGATGAGACTGGATACAAATACCTGGGAATAATGGAAGGAGGGGATATAAAACACCAAGAGATGAAGGACACGATCAGGAAAGAATATATGCAGAGACTCAAGGGGATACTCAAGTCAAAACTCAACGCCGGAAATATGATTAAAGCCATAAACATATGGGCAGTGCCAGTAATCAGATACAAAGCAGGAATAGTGGAATGGACGAAGGCAGAACTCCGCACCATAGATCAGAAAACCAGGAAACATATGACAATACACAAAGCACTACACCAAGAGCAAATACGGACAGACTATACATAACACGAAAGGAAGGAGGGAGAGGACTACTAAGTATAGAGGACTGCGTCAACACCGAGAACAGAGCACTGGGGCAATATCTGAAAACCAGTGAAGACGAGTGGCTAAAGAGTGCATGGGAAGAAGGACTAATAAAAGTAGACGAAGACCCAAAAATATACAGAGACAGGAGAATGACAGACAGAACAGAGGACTGGCACAACAAACCAATGCACGGACAATACATGAGACAGACTAAAGAACTAGCCAGTGATGACACATGGCAATGGCTACAGAGGGGAGAGCTAAAGAAGGAAACTGAAGGAATGATAACAGCGGCACAAGATCAGGCCCTAAGAACCAGATATGTTCAAAGAACGATAGATGGAAATAACATCTCTCCATATGTAGGAAGTGCAATACAAAAAATGAAACCATAAACCACATAGCAAGTGAATGCCCGGCACTTGCACAGAACCAGTACAAAAAGAGGCATGATTCAGTGGTAAAAGCCCTCCACTGGAGCCTGTGCAAGAAACATCAGCTACCTTGCAGTAATAAGTGGTACGAGCACCAACCTGAGGGAGTGATAGAAAACGATCAGGCAAAGATCCTCTGGGACTATGGTATCAGGACGGATAGGGTGATACGTGCAAACAGACCAGACGTGACGTTGATTGACAAAGTCAAGAAGAAAGTATCACTCATTGATGTCGCAATACCATGGGACACCAGAGTTGAAGAGAAAGAGAGGGAAAAAAATGGATAAGTATCAAGATCTGAAAATAGAAAAATAAGAAGGATATGGGATATGCCAGTGGAAATCGTACCCATAATCATAGAGCACTAGGCACGATCCCAAGATCCCTGAAAAGGAATCTAGAAACTAGAGGCTGAAGTAGCTCCTGGCCTCATGCAGAAGAGTGTGATCCTAGAAACGGCACACATAGTAAGAAAAGTGATGGACTCCTAAGGAGGCAGGATGCAACCCGGAACCCCACACTATAAATACCACCCAGTCGAATTGGAGGACTGTGATAGGGAGCAAAAAAAAAAAAAAAAAAAAAAAAAAAAAAAAAATAATAATAATAATAATATGTTTTTATTAAAAGAAGTAATTGCTGCCTCAGCTGCATTAATTTTATGCAGGTTCTTCTCTATTTTTCTAATTATTGCTTTCTCATTGTTGCTTAAACTGGTGAGCAACGCACCGACGCCCCCCGCTGCGCCACCGCAATATAAGCAGCTGGACTCACCTTCTCACTTCAGTCCTTCACCCACCTCCGCCCAAGAGGATGTCTGAGGTTTATTCAGACGAAACGTCCGGAAAGAATAGAAAGAATAGAAAAGAAATAGAATTTAACATCAATTCTATCTGTAATAAACTCTACGGGATATACCCGAAAGTTTGACTACCCCAACTGGAATTTTTACCAATAAAATCCAATCGTTCTACCTAATTGAGATATGTCAACCTTCGGTGCGTTGCTCACCAGTTTAAGCAACAATGAGAAAGCAATAATTAGAAAAACAGAGAAGAACCTGTATAAAATTAATGCAGCTGAGGCAGCAATTACTTTTAATAAAACATGTTTAAAAGAGGGTTTACTTCCAGCATACAATAATAATAATAATAATAATAATAATAATAATAATAATAATAATAATAATAATAATAATAATAATAATAATAAATGGCAACGTAATGGTAGCATAAAAAATATACACATTTATTTATGTACAAGTTTTTCTCTCACGGGGTCTGGGGATGAAAACTTAATTATTTAATATTTACATTAATTAACGGTGATCCTTCCCTTTACTTGGAATATTCTTTGCAATGATTGTTGTTGGTAAATTCTCTCTCTCTCTCTCTCTCTCTCTCTCTCTCTCTCTCTCTCCTCTCTCTCTCTCTCTCTACAAAATATTGATCAAGACGTGATTGTGTTGTTCTATTAGAAAATATCTTTTAGCGTACAGGAAAAAGATAAAAGAAACAGGACAGTAGAATACGAAAAGGAATGCTTGAATATTTATAAGCAATGCCCCTAAAAGGAAGATAACTTAGGCTATAATAATTAAATTCAATAATAAATGGCTAAAAAAAAAAAAAAGGAAAATAGAGACGTGACGCCAATAGGGAGCAGAATGTAGTTCAACAAAAGATAAATCGAAGAAAAAGAAAAGTCCCGAAATAAAACACCAAGAGTCAACAAAGCATTTTGGGGAAAAGGCTCTTTTTTTTGACTGGAAGTAAATGGAAGAGCGATCGAGTCGCGGAAATTACCTACCGCGAAAAGTGAAGGCAAACATCGGTCTGTGTTATAGATTTAGGAAGCATCGAGGAAAGGTAACAGGAAAAGTCTGAGGTAAACTGTTCCTGAGGGGAAGGGCGAAACGTTATTGGACTTTGTGAAGCTGAGTTCGTGTGTGTGTGTGTGTGTGTTGTGTGTGTGTGTGGGTGCACTCGTGCGTGTGTGATGAAACGACAACCCAAGAACTCATTAAACTGCAGGAAAAGTGTCATTTCAATTCCTGACAAGGTGGGAGAGGGTTATATATTCATTTACTAGTGATATAACGTGAAACTGTGATATGATGAAAACAGCCATATAGAATTAAACAACAATGTATATAAAATAGCAGTCTGCAACGAAGATGAAATATCAAATGGAATCAGATTAACGTCCATAATTCATGAAACGATAATGTTAAAACAGAAATGCCGTTTTACCTTGGATAAGCAAATTTCAACAAATTCCCGTCAAGGCAACATTATGTTCTCGTGACTGTGTGGTGCAAAAGGGGTTCGCTTCCTAATCGATGCAATAAAATCAACGATATTGAAAAGTTGAGAATTCATTGGTGCCAAATTATGGTAGATAATTGTGAATAATCAGAAATTCTCGAAAAAGGATAATTCTAATCAGAAAAAAAACAGGCAAATGTTGCATTTGAATTCCTACCTTGCTTACGAATATCCTAGAAAATGGCCGTGAACAGTTATTGAAACGTCCTTTGAAAACTTACCAAAATCCATCTCGACAAACGAGACAAAAACATTTGGGAGAGACAATCCGTTGACTTATTATGTCTATCCAGTTTTTTTCATTCGTAACGTCTGTTTTAAATACAGTGGTTTGATTCTTGAGTGGAATATTTTTGTTCCTATAAGAGTAGAACTATCCTAAATTTTGCCACCCTAGTCCTTACACTAGGACTCGAAACAAAATACGATGTTCTTGTACAGTAATTGAATGTGAGACAAACAAAGCGTGATCCGACCTCCAGCTTACTCTGGGCGCGTGCAAGATTTTCCCCTCACGCATAAGTTGCAGACGTTACATTCCGAAATCTTAACGCTAATTAAAGCGTGCTAACATCTACAGTCAAATAGAGCCTTGTTTCACCAAAAGAATTGAAATAAATATGATATATTTTATTGGAAATAATTGTTCTGTACGTTTAACCTGCACATTATCCATCTATTTATTTTTTTTATACGTTTTTCCTTCTAATAAATAAATCATAAATATCTTATCCTAAAATTTCTGTATTTTTTAACTCCACGCGAAACACCTTTCACAGTCATTTTTAGGCTCTTCCATACACCTTTCTTAACCGTACTTAGCCCCCGCCCCCACACCCTAACAACAACAAAGTAGTTTGTAGGTTTATTCCCCGAGTAAACGAAAAAATAATCAATCTTTTGCACCTTATTTTACCTAAGCAATGAAACATGTACCTGGTGGTAGCCGATTATGGCAGGTCGCATCTATACTCTGTTTTTTTCCATTTGTCCATCCACCTGTGGTGTTTGCGCATGGTAACACTGCGTCCCGGGCTTTAAATAATATCCTGTTTCGAATATTGACGGTCTAATTTGCATACAGTAAATTATTAAAACACTTTTCAATTGCAAATGTACACCAAGATATCCTTTTATTCAACTAAAACTTACACATAGCGTAACTATTTAAAGCCCAGGACGCAGTGTTACCATGCGCGACCACCACAGGTGGATGGACAGATGGAAAAAAACAGACCATAGTTTGGAGAAGAAAGTGGGGCTAGTAACGTCATCCGAAAAAACGCTTCCTTATTACTCTAGGAAGTTAAACACCTGTCGGACTCAGCCCGCTAAAGGCAAAGGCTCAGATTGAGATATAAAGAAAACAAATATTGTGAATGTGTATCTGTGTGCGGCATGATTTGCAGGTCTATATTTTTGCTTACTCGGCGAGTAAGCCTATAAACTACTTTGAGTTGTTGTTGCTGTGATTGCTGTTTTTGTTCTTGTTGGTGGGGGGTAGGAAAACCCTATATAAAGCCTAAAAATGTCTGAAAAAAGGTGTTTCGTGTTGAAGTAAAACGTACAGGATTAGGATACGATATTTATGATTTATTTATTAGAATTAAAATGTAAAGAATAAATAATATGCCTGTTAAACAGTACAGAACAATTATTACTAATAAAATATCGCGTATTATTTCAATTTTCTTTGGGGAAACAAGGTGCTATTTGACCATAGATTTTAGCGTACGCCCCGAGTAAGATGGAGGCCGGATCACGCATTGTTTTCTTTTCTCCAAATATTTAACCCTAGTCTTGGCGCCAGCAACGTCGAGGAAACCATAAATTCTGGAACGCAGGTGAATCTGCTCACTTTTGAAAAATGACACACTGTTATCTTAGTACTTTATGACTTGGCATAGAATGTTTTATGGGAAATAAAAGTGAATCGGATCGTATTATGAAATGACAATGGCAATATTCTAGTACTTAACGACCAAAGAGAATTTTCTACTGTAGAGTGCGATATCATATTAAGTTAAGGGAATACACATAACTTAATGAACTATTTTTCTTTTGTTTATGATATTAAGTAGGCAAACGGTTTGTGCAATTCCCTGCCGATAGACCGTGACGAAATTATTATGAGGTTAAAAAAACGATTAATTGCTGACTTTCAGAGATTAGGATGTTTTCCTGAATTTTTCTTGTGAACATAGGTAATTAATGTCCATACTTTTAGGAAAGTCTAATACACACTCGGAATATTTTGAGTTAATAAAGAAAGGATTGTGACAGTACCAGTAAGCAAAAGTAAAACAGTTTATCTAAAAGCTAAAACTTGGTGAATTCCAAAATTACCATTTGACAACTTTTAAGCAATACTACACGGAGCAAAAATCCGCTACTTCTCTAACTTCATAATAAGACGTAGGGATTCCGTAAGGAAATGGGGCTCTGCAAATACATGGTATTCCGTAAGGACATAGAAGGAAAAGATTTGGGAATTCGGGAAGGACATGGGGATTCTGTAAGGACGTAGTAGGTATAGCGTAAGAATATGGTATTCAGAAGGGACACGTGGATTCTGTGAGAACATGGGGATTCCATAAGAACATTGGCATTTTGTCCGAACATTGGGTTTCCCTAAAAACAAGGATTTTGCAAGAGCATGTGAATTCTGTAAAGACAAAGGAATTCAATAAGGAAATCGGAATCCGGAAGGACATGAGAGTGTCGTATGGACATGTAACTCCATGAGGATATAGGGAATCGGTTGTCACGGAAGCCCTTGTTCTCACGGAATCCTTATGTCCTTTTGGAATCTCATATTTTCATGGAATTCCCATGGCCTTACAGAATCACAGCGCTTTTACGGAATTCCCTTATCCTTTCTTTTGTAAGAACATAAAATACGGGAAGGACAGTCAGTATTCCGTAAGAACATAAGGACACGAGGTTACCTTAGTGATTTACTCGTACTGAAAAACCATCTTTTACTTGATACCGAATTTCTGCTTTTGTATTATAGAAACAAATCCCACAACAAATAGCTCTTGAAGATAGTCACTCACATGGGTGATATCCGAAATAAGTCAGTCCTAAATTACAGCAGTGATGCCATAAAGGAACTATTTATGCAATTACTGTTGACAACGAAAATTATGAAAATATATATATATACTTTTCAGAAATAGCTTTGAGCAATAGTGAAATATACGTGGAAAAGTATTAAGAAATGAAAATCAGGGAAGTTCAGTATAGCATGAATTTTGCATAAGGAAACCATAAAGACAAGAGACTTCTAATAATCTTTTGAATTATTAGAAGTATGAAAGTATGAAATGTACACAGATGGGTGGTTCCTCTACGGGTAGTATACAGACCCTACATATGGATCTAAGAGAGAGAGAGAGAGAGAGAGAGAGAAAACGAAATTTCTAAACAGATAATCCACAAATGGCGATTTTCCACCATGCGAACTATTTCGAAGTAAAGTTTACCTGTAAAAGGTGAAATATTCTATGAGACTCTTACCTCATACGTATTTTCTTTTTAGAACAGAGATAGTTTTAAATTAGTAAGTAAAAGAAATGGATGTTTGTCGTTGTATTACTCGAAAAGTCAGTAGTATCCTCAAAACAGACACATGGTTCATTTAAAGTCATGAGGTATCAGAGCATCAACTGCCACTCTTACCCGAGTTGTTATTCAGTTGCAAAATCGGCATTTCAATGTGCAGTCGCACTTCAACAAAACGTGCCATCAACGAAATCGGTCCACTTCAGGTACATTCCGCAATTGGTTAACTACGAATGAATGACTTCTTGGTGACCCTAACCAATGCTTCACAAAATTATCCAACATGAGCTAAAGATTTGTTCTCAACTTACCGTCGTTCACTTGTTTCAGCCTTTTTGTGATATGTAAGTGTTCATTTTCCGGTGCGTGCACATGGCATGTTTAGCTGTAGCTTTTGAAGGACCTACAGCATCAAGAAGCTCCAGGAAATCTGAAGCCAAGTAAAATGCAAATAAATCCTTCTCAGAAAACGAGCTCTAGTAACTGAGCTGAAAATGCCAATGGCCTGAGAAACAGAATCCTCTCTAAGAATCTTATCAAGAATGTACCTTCCATCTTCAACGGATCCTCAGAGAAGAACAGATTGCTAAGAGACCAAGATGGATGCATTCAACCAGCAAATGCCTTCAAGGGAGAGCACCTACGGGTAAGGGTTTAAAAATAGAATTCTCAGTTTAGAAAAGATAAACTTGCCGCGTTTCCATGAAGCAGAGCAAAGAAGTGCCACGATTCATTACAATAAGAAGGGAGAGATGAAGCTCTCATCGCTTTTACAAGGAAAGTTAAGATATCTTCTGTAACCGATAAAGTGGCCAAGTTTCTGGTCGTGAAAGAAGTCCTTTGCACAAATGTTTTGTAACGGTATAAAAGTCAAATTTGCGCATGCCATGTATGAAAATCGATGAATCTTGCTTAATGCAACGCCTGGTTTTTTTTAATACCCATTTGATAAGAAAACAGAATATCATATAGAAATTTTTAAACAATTATGAGATGGGTATATAAATGGAAAAATTATATTAACTTTCCAGAGATCATACCTCCTCGTGGAAAACTTATTTACAGCGCCGAATAATTCTAGTGAGAGATTCGTCTCCAGGGAAAATGCATATTTTCAGGAGGGAAGAAGGATTATTAATGGAACCGTCACATTATGATGGAAGAGAGAGAGAGAGAGAGAAGAGAGAGAGAGAGAGAGAGAGAGAGAGAGAGAGAGAGAGAGATAGACTGGGGATATCAGCAAACAGACCTTGATTGACATACATACCAATCCTATCATGGAAAGACGAAGTCTTCTTTATAATGGAAAAATCTAATTTCCCTCCCCATGTTGAAGAGATACCAGAAAAACGAATTCTTCTTCGTGAATGTCGTATACGCTAAACTAGATCAACAAACATCCAAAAACGCTTTTGTTCACAATCAATTAAGTTTTTTTTGCATGATTATATGTCTCTGTAACCAAACTTCGAGTAATGTAAATTTCTTACACTAAAAACACAATAAACTCAAGATACGTATATCTTAGTTTTACCAGACCACTGACCTAATTGACAGCTCTCCTAGGGCTGGCCCGAAGGATTAGATATTTTTACGTGGCTAGGAACCAATTGGTCACCTACAATACAGTTTATTGTAGGATCCGAACCACATTATGTCGAGAAATTGATTTCTATCACCAGAAACAAATTCCTCTAATTCCGCGTTGGCCGAACCGAGAATAGAACTTCGAATCATCGGATTGGTAGCTGAGCGCGAAAACCATTCGTCCAAAGAGGAACAACGAATTCAAGAAAACGATATCTGGTACTTTTCCTGCCAGGATTAGTTATGAATGTGAATTAAATGTATATCTCATATTATCCGACTGAAGATGCCAGCCGGAAAATAATTCGTTTCTAACTATTTCGAAATTTTGGGTCTGTGGAAATCTTGCAGGTTATAAGTAACGAATTTACTTGGAATTTTTCATTCACGTTGATGAATTGAGATCTTTCTCTTAAGAACAACAAAACTTAAATTAACGAGATCAAAGGATCAATATATCTACGAAGCGTCAACATTTGAATTCCTGAAACATTTTTTTATTAGTATGTTTATTCAGAATTGAACCCACTTCCTACGCAGAGGAAGAAGTTTTTGATACAGACTGAACTATAACTGCTTATGAGGATCGTAAACTCGCTTAGATAGTATTTCAAATCGAAAAAAACTGTGATTTTTTTTCAACTGTTGACTGCCAAGGTGTCAAAACAAATAGGCATTCAAATGTCGTATCCACAAGAAAATTAATCTCGCCAATGTTTGGAATTCAACAATGAAATATATGAGCAAAATGTATTATTAATCAATTATATCCAATTTTGCAAGTGCATCTTATTACATCTTATGAACATTTTTTGTTTGATATAATAGAGAAACAGATACTGAATGAGTCATACGTAATGTTAGTATCCAAATCCAGCAGAGAGTAATTTAGATTTTTCAGTCAATAATCCACTTTAATATCAATTTTATTTGATAACCTCTAAGCTTCGTGTCTCACTGATGGATAATTAGGTCATTAATTTATGCCCAATATATAAAGGAGTAGGAGGAGGAGGGAGATAACAATATCTTTCATAATGGAGGGTGAAGTGTATGACGTCACCACTATGATAAAAGAACGCAAGATGTCAACAGTAGTTATTATTGGAAAGTCTTTCGGTACACTGCCAACGGTGTCTTTTATTGGAGGTACTTTTTGTTAATTCAGTTTGGTTATTCAATAGAGAGAGAGAGAGAGAGAGAGAGAGAGAGAGAGAGAGAGAGAGAGCATGTAAGATGGGGACGAAGAGGTAGATTTGCTGCTGATGAGCCTCTGTGGATTTCATTTGTATTATTACATTGCTCTCTCTCTCTCTCTCTCTCTCTCTTTTATTACTGAAAACCAAATCAAATAAATAAAAGGGATCTCAGATAAAAGACACCGTTGGCATTTTACCAAAAGTGAAACCCACGATATGTAGAACGTGTTTTATGGAAAACTTCCATAATGTTAGTCGCTTCATTACCCTGAAAGTAGGTACTCCTACTTGAAAACCTAGGCCTTCTGTTATAGTTCATTGTTGGACGAGTGGGTTACGTGCTCGCCTACCGATTTGGTAGCCCGAGTTCGATTCCCCGCTTTGCCAACGTGGAATGAGAGGAATTTGTTTCTGCTGATTAGAAATTAATTTCTAGATATAATGTGGTCAGATCCCACAATAAATAAGCTGTAGGTCCCGTTGCTAGGTAACCAATTGGTACCTGGCCACGCAAAAATATCTAATCCTTCTGGCAAGCTCTAAGAGAGCTGTTAATCAGCTCAGTGTTCTGGTTCAACTAAGGTATACTTAACTTAGGTCTTCTGCTCTTCTTCCCCCCTTCTTCCCCTATCTTCTCCCGTTCTCCCCACATAATTAAATCATCTTCAGACATTCTCATCTAAGCTTCAATCATATACTTTCGACAATACCTCCCAATAAATACAACAATAATTTGAAGATTTTTCTCATTACAGAGCGATTATCTCTATCATCAATTAATCGTGGCAGAGAGAGAGAGAGAGAGAGAGAGAGAGAGAGAGAGAGAGGAGAGCACAGCCACGTAATGAAGAACCTTCTTGAGTGGTGAAGCAGGATAATGCTATAAAGGTGAAGTCTGTCTCTGTGTACCTTTGGTGGAAATTTTGGATCTATCGCTCTCTTAAAAGAATAAAGAGTAAAGACTGCAACCGCTTATCAGATCTCTCTCTCTCTCTCTCTTTTCGAATTTTCGTTAACTGATTTGCTACAGTTTTTAATCACCTTTGTTTCTAAGAAGCTTTTTTTTTTCAAAAGAAAATGAGCGACTGACGTCATACCTACAGAACAAAGGGTGAACTATAGTTCCTCGAAAGCTCATTTGCAAAGCAGAAGTGAAATGTACGTTTTTGTTTATTCTTCACGCACCATACTCCTGTCGTTTCGTTAACACTTCTTTTCATTATAATCAATTCCCACTTCTCAAGACTTAAATTTTTTCTGTTACACTTCTTTCCCCTTCAATGTTTTCCACTTACACTTCACACTCTCTTGTTTCCATTTTGGTCTTATCAAAATTTCGTATTCCCTCCCTTCAGTTTCTAATTTATTAAGATTCTGCCTTTCAGTTACCATTTTACTGCACTTCTTTCGAACGTATGTTTTACATACCACTTCTGTTTTTGTCTCTCCACTTCCCCATTTCAATCTTTTCATTTACATTTCTCTATTTTCCCCTTTTTAATCTTTTACTCACTGCAATTCTGTATCAACACTTCATTCTATTTCTATATTCCCTTTCAACTTCACAGCACTTCTATCGTACCTTCTTCACTTCACCACATTTCAATTTTTCATTTCCGCTTTAATATATCTAAGTCTTTCTATTTCCGCTTCACTGCACTTATATGTAGACAATTTCCTCTTCACCATAATTGTGCTCCGTTTTCGCCTTTGCTTATAAGGCGTTCCGTGGATAACCAAAGTGTTTGTTCGATTTTGCTTAATTAAAAAATAAATATGTCCTACGGAGTTACTACTGCAATGATGTGCAGGGCAGAATTTACATCTTTGGAATCACTAAGCACGGAAATGATTATAGTAGCCACCCATACCCAAATAGGTTTATGATACTAATGACTAATATACATGTTTTACTTGCGTCTTTTCCTTAATTTATTTTTTCTTATTATAGGTGACGAAAGTTATGTGGTAACTAAAAAAAAAAATCCTTGGTCAGAACTCTTCAAATTACTCTCTAGTCCGAATATTATAACTCGCCATTCTCTTTCTTTCATAACGATCTGGTAGTAACCTTCCTGCTCTATGCAAGTAGAAATTATATGAGAATGCAGTGGGTTAGGCCTATAATACACCGAGTCGGCAGGATAATGAAACAGTAGCTCTAATATTCTGGAGGCAGAACGTTACAGAATCAGTAATTAAAAAAAACCTGTATGCATTTTATGAAAACTATATCGATGTACAGAATGTTGCAAAATAGGCTTATTTTAAAAACGAAAACGATGTTTTGCCGATGTCTGTATCCTGTGTAGGAAAAGATAGGCTACGACAGACTGGTGGCCGGACTGGTGGTCACAGGAAAAAAAAAAAAAAAAAGTCAAATTAATTCATGGTGGCCGGTTATAAAGTCACAATATTTCTGGGAGGGTCATTATGATAATTACAGTCTTTAGTTTATGTTTTTGCGGTAATCCCCAAACGCCCTGCATACTAAACACGCCGCAAAGGATACATGGATGCATAGCGAGTTAAAATTGTTGCCGGTCACTATCTCGGAAAAATTAATGTTATTTTTTTTACCTGTATTCGACAGATTAACCTAATTAAGCAAAGGATTTAAAATTCACTCTCTTATTATCTTGGGTCCCCAGTGGAGCAAGAAGAGCACCTGATTTCTAACTTTTTTTCCCCTTAATATGTCGTTGCATCTCACATTCAGCTATTTATTGACAACAACCCCTTCGTGTATTGGTCTATTATTAGAAGTGGGCTAGCCTTGTGTGAGGTAAAATCAATGTAGCCTACGTAAAAGATCGCCTTAATTTACTCCCTTCTCTCGTACTAAATACACCAAAAGCTTGACTTCTTCGAAAATGGATTTATTAATCAAAATGTAAAAATTAATCCTATTCTTAGAGTTACATTTAAACGATTTTTTTTTCTCGCGGTTTATCGATTTTATTCAAACCGGGTAATGATAATAATGAAGGCTTTATGTAATAAGGAAAAGGTGAGTCCAACTGAAAACTTTATGAACCTTTCGATGAGGAGGTACTAACTTATAAAGGGATAAGATATGTGCTACAATATTGAAATTCGTTAATGATATTCGCAGAAATCCCTGTTAATCAATGCAGAAAAAAAGTCGTAGCCAAATCCTGTATTACGATGCTTTTAAACAATGAGATCACCCTAATCTGCGTGTGTGTACATGTGTTTGTACTCGTCTATGAAAGCATTTGCTTATTATTATCTCTCTTTTTCTCTCATCCTTTGTCACCAGGCATGTATACATCCCACTGTGGTGTCGTTGTTGCGTGTAAATGAAAGCTACTTTTTTTTTTTATGCTGGATGAGTTTAAGAGGAGTATAGTGATGTCAGTCAAAGTCCGGTACTACCATAGCAATGTCATGTGTATGCCAGGCCTGCTGTCAGCAGGGTAGCGCTGCTAGCACTGCAGTGTTGCCGAAGCGGGGAAACGTGGCCTCCGGTATGGAATTTTTAATACATAAGATGATTGTGTGTCGAAGTGGCGTCTCCATTTTACGGTCTGCCACAACAAGTGTGTAAAAAATGCACACACTCTTTTCAGGGGTTTGTTATGGTCAGATATATTATTGGCCTACGCGTATATTCTCGGTCATTCGCATGTTAAATCATACACACACACACATATATATATATATATTATAATATATATATATATATATATATATATATTATATATATATATATATGTAATGACTCTATAAAGAGCCATCAAAGGTTGGTTGTTTACGCCGAATCATGAAGCAGCAGAAGTCGATCAAGCGATGTTTTTATTGACACTTCGAATGCAGACGACAACCGAGTGAGAGCTTTAGGTTTACATAATTTAACTAGGTAACTTAAATCTGTTTAAAATTGTTTTAATGAATGTAAAAATTTATTGTGATTACCTTAATAAGGGAAGTTTACGGAAAATCATCTTTAGACTGTGAAGGAAAGAGTATATTGTTTTAAATTTTAGGAGAGCGTGGAAGTCAGTGGTGTGTAAATGTGGCGGCAACACTGCAGTCAGTCATCTCAACACTCGGAAGGTGGGAACCGCGTATATAAGTATGTGATATGTTTGTGCTGTGGCTTTTTTCGTTCATTAGCTCCATAACGATACTGTGCACAGATTATCATTGCATAAATTGGCTCAGGAATTCTTCAAGAGACAGTGGAAGAGTATTTCACAAGTAAGCAAAGCACATTGAACTTTATTTACCCATGAAGGCAAGTGACGTGTATGCGGTTTCTCTGTTGACATGTCGTATATTTTCATCACATTACTATGGTACAAAATTGATGTGGCGAGTTCAGTTTGAAATCAGATCATCGTTAATCTTGTATATGCAATACAATATAAATTTTAGAAGATCTTGCTCGTTATTAAAACTGCTTGGTGTAAGTAGGCTAGATTCCAGGCCTATAGGGAAGGTTACTGTGGTGCATGAGGACACCGGCCAACTGTTTTTGCAGGGCGTCAATTACTTGACAGTATGTAGGTCTGTAGAATACTGTCTGTGCCTTATATTTTTCAGTTTTAGAAATATAAGTAAACGCAGCGTGAGAGTTATTTACGAAAGCACATTATAGTATTAGACGTGAGTTCTCAACGGAATTCCGAAACCCCTCACCAAGCGAGAGTATTTCAAGACGAATCAAACAACCGTAGAAAACAGCTTCTAGTACTCGATTTAAAAAAAAGGCTTTATTTGTCATATCTGTAACAAATCCTGTTACAGTTGGCGATTTCATCAAGCCATATTTTTCAAAACCGGCCAGAGCAAGAAAAGTTTGGTGGCTTTCAAATTTACTTTATTGGAAAATGTTTTATCGTTTAAACCTTATTCTCGATGCTGACTACTTTTACATCTATGAACATGAAAGTAATTTCCTGTGATAAAAGTTGTCGAATCATCATGCCAAGAAAAATAAAAAGCCATGTTAAATGGTAACACCAGGAAACAGAATCTTGGCCTAGCTAATGCTAGGCTAATGTCTAAGATTCCATGGGTATTTTTGTTTCGTTATTAAAATATGGTTGCCGTAGGTCACACGCTAAGCAGGGGGACCGCCGTTATTGACTGTGAGTACAATATTAATGTCAACTCTAGACCGGTATACGAGTAATAGCAAGGTAATGGCCAGAAATGAAGAGGTCAGTTAAAGAATGGTCCAAGAAATGTCAGTTAAATGACCATTTAGGTACTCTCTCTCTCTCTCTCTCTCTCTCTCTCTCTCTCTGCCTTTAGTGAAATCTCATTGCGCTTAAAAATGGGTAGTAGCTTGACGATGATTCGGTGGATGTAATTCGTACGAATAGCATCGTTATAGTTCATATATGTAGTTATTGGTGACCCAGATGAAAGCTTATTCACAGTGCAACTACGAAGTTTTCCTCCTAATACACCTTTCAAACCTTTTCACCCAATTTCCATTTCAGCTCAGAATTACCACATGGGTCCCAGCCCTTGGCTTTTGAACCAAATTCCATATTCTATCAATCGGTGTTGGGAGTTTAAGTTCTGTGGCTCTTTTCATAGGTGTGGAAGTAAAACAATGAGGTTCTCAGGCATAAACAACCGAGATTTTCACGATCAGAAGCTTCTCTTACTTCTAATTTTGTTTTATGTTAAAGAAAAAAATGCACATAGGAATAGATTGTGAGTAAATGCCCATATTAGTCATACCAGTTCTTGATATTTGATTGGAAGATAGAATTTATGTAGCACAAACTTCTTAAATGTAGGCCTATGCTACAACGGCATTGTGTGGTAACGCTATAAAAGAAATTTGGGATGGGATTAAACAGCTTCCACTTAGGGGAACACACTTGGCCTAGGTTGCCGTGTTCTTGCCATATCTACGGAAAACTCTGATACACACACACATTTACGTATATATGTGTGTGTGTATGCATGTGTGTATATATACATACATAATGTTTAGTATTACTTGCCAAAATGTATATTAACTGTGCAGTTTAAGAAAGCAGGATCAGGTCTATGACAGAAACGATTCTACCCGTGTGACAGCACTGAGAGAGATATCTCATCGACATCTCTCAGAAAGTGAAGAATGAGGATGATGGAAAAACCAGATCAACGTTGGACGAGGAATGGAAATATATAGACAAATAAAAAAAACCAAAATCTTAAAATAGACTAAGATGATAGGTTGAATTATATAGCCACTGTGGCTGTTCCATTTAACTAACATACACGAAAAGCTTCATGTGTAATTTTCATCAATTCTCCATTTTGGATAGGGTCTAGTCTTTAGAAATATTTATAATTACATGTTTCTTCTAATATTACGTATGAATTGCTCCAGTTTGTGTTCAATGTATAGACAATATAAAAAGTTCTGCATGAGGAGGTATAAAACCGAATTACATTTCAAGACACTGGCTACGGTAACCGAATACCTTTGGACTTGAAGACAGTTTTTCAGTCTTTCAACTCGATAGCATATCAAGGCATAATACTTGAGGGAGAAATATAGGTAACTAAGCAAGCTTTCAACCATATCACCAGGTACTAGTCTGAAATATATACTACCTAGTTGTTATTAGGACGTGTCACATTCATTCAGTTATTCTCAACTACTACCCACTTTCCGTGTATTTTCGTAAGATAAGAAAAAAAAAAAATAAAGTAAAGGTTAACCTTTTGTCCGGGCTCTGCCCACCTCAGTTGTCTAGCCATCTAGTACTCTGTCTCATTTCCCTACAAAGAAAAAACGACAATATTCACTAATACTTTCACACCTTCACTGCTGAATCAGAGAAGACTCCCTGTGTGGAAACTTCCTCAATGTAAGTCACAGAGGGTTCACCAGCAGGATGTCAAACACCTGGGATCTTAAGGAAGGCCCAACCCCACATTCCCAGTTCTTTATAGTCTTTTTTCTCCTCCCTCCTTATCTATCGTCTGCTGTTCCTCCCACAAGACCAGATCAACACGAAACACTCTGACCCAGCTTTGAATTTACCCTGGAATAACACTCGGTATACAACCAAACGGAATTGCATATGATAGGTGCATCTGCGACGCCAAGGCTGGAGCCTATGGCTTCTGGTTTTAGCATAGATGACAATGAATATATATTATATATATATATATATATATATATATACACACATAAATATACATGCATACATATGCTACTTACAAACACGTACACACTCGCACACAAACACTCTTATGATGGAAGTAAGGTGGATAGTGTAAAGGTTGTAGGTGTCAGATATGCTGCTGGTGAGCCTTTATATATATATATATATATATATATATATATATATATATATATATATATATATATATGTGTATAACAGAATCACGAAAGTTAGGAACGTGATAAATCCATACAAAGAAAAGATAAATGCCACGAAAGAAAAATAAACAAAGGAGTCTGCAGACTCCTTCGTTTATTTTTCCTTCGTGGCATTTATCTTTATATATATATATATATATATATATATATATATATATATATATATATATATATATATACATACATACATATATTTGTGTGTGTGCGTGCGTGTGTTTTGTTTGTAACAAATTTGTGTAAACATTTTATAGGCACTTCTGTAATTAAACAAAACAAAAATATCACCAAAAACAAAGTAACGCCAGTAAAAGCGTTATGAAAGCTTCAGACGACAAATATATACATCTTTCTATAAAAGCAAAACACATTAAAAAAAGAAAAAAAAAATGGTCACTGCCACTTGCATTTAGGGTTACAAAGGGACCCTCCCTGGTGTCATTTTAACCAACCAACAAGTGGTGATATTAACAGTCCTGTTTCCCACCAAGAAGATGGTTTCATTGGCATTTGATTTCCTCAACTGAACCGCATTAAGGAGGCTTCATCGGCCAGCTGGGGAAACCCATCAACTACTGGTATGATGATCAAGTTGTGTGGATGAGAGTATGGAATTATCTTGCAAGAATGTCTACTATATTTAACTTCATTTCTACCTTTTTCGTGAATTTCCGGTATTCCAATGATTTGCAAGGTTAATGGGATGCTTATTAACGGTTTTCCATTTATTTTCAATAAATGGCAAAATATATGTGTATGACCTCGAATCATGAAACTCTAGAATAAGGATTTACTTAAGATTTATCCCACATTATCAGCAGCTGAAGTATAGTGAAACGGATTTTTAAAAGTAATTGTCTACGTATTCCAATAATCTCACATGACGACTGGAGAGTAAAAAAATTTTATTGTCATTCAGTAGACTCTAATGATCATTACCCTCAGTATCGGAGATCAATGAATATTTTTGAGCAATCATGAATTATAGTCGTTCATACGCATTGAAATTCTACATTTACATTTAGATACGATCCCTGACGAACGTGAACGTGACATTATTGTGATGACGCAATCACTATCCTCGCCAGTCTATCGACAGACTGGAAGTTTTCAAAGTAAGATTGTAATTCTGCGATTTATGACTGACTCCGGAGTCAGTATCATAAGGGTGAATTGGATGTAAATGAGTTTCCGAGCTTTCTGTTTTTACTGCAGCTTTTCTTGAACTTCCTAACATTTTAGGAATATTAGGAACCTTACTCTTAGTTTATATTTCAAATGAGATTCGCCTATCTATATATTTCTTCAATCATGATAAGCAGAGTAAATTTGCATTTTCGGTGAAGATCCTTGTATCCCTCGTGGAAAAACTCTCCATATTTGTGAGAAAAGCTCATCTTTCTTGTAGGAAAACATCCCATGGTTTGCCGTATATTTTCCAGCCACTTGAAATTCATAGCCTGGTCTACTAGAGTCTTCACTAATTCCTTTACATCTCATATAAGATGCATAAAACATCAGAGTTATGCAAATTGCCTTAAAGTTTTATCTGTATATCTTTTCAAGAGTGTCATTATCCTGAGTATTTTACCATTCCAAAAACCTCATTTTTTGAATGTGTCATTGTATTGTTTCACCGTCTCTTTTTTTTTTTAACAAACAATTTCCAATTTCAGGGTATGGGAAACTTGGAGCATATGAACGTGTCAGGAAGGCAGAAAGGACGAACTAAATAAGGTAAGTTTTGAGTAAAACTTTCCGCTTATATTCCGAGTTATTGGTAGTTGACGATAAAAATCCTCAGTGAATACCATTCAGACTATTCGTGATTGGCTGCTCATACCGCTAGGCACTACCATAAGTTACTATGATGATAGAGGCCGATGTAAATAGCTTCAGCTTAAAAACGCTCACGCACACTTACACATCCAGTAGCGCACACAAACACACATACACAGAGCCTCTGAAATAAAGTACTTACTTTCTATATTTTGGCGTTTTTATGGGCTTCTTTTATTAGATGGAATTCTGTTGCAACAGAAAATTTTTACCGGTCACACACTCGCACATATACATACATATGTGTATGAGTACATATATTCTTGTGCGGTATACTAAGAAAATATGTATATTAACTACTACTAATATATATTAATATATATATATATATATGATATATAAAAATATATATATGATATATATATATATCTAATAAAGGAGCCCATAAAAAAAAACCCATAAAAAACAGCCCAAAATAGAGAAAAAGTACTATATTTCAGAGACTGCTGTCTCCCTCTTCAGGTAGATGAATGAGAAAAGTTCACAGAAAAGGTGGTATTTATACCAAGAGGTCCATCCACAAACAAGCCATTTTAAGTCTCACCCCCGCTGATAATCTTCCTCTAATCTTCTTAAGGGTTGGTTGAATGAAGACGTTGTCGATCGTGTCCGAAACTACAGTAATAAATGCAATAAAACCCAAAAACATGCTGTGGATGAGATACGTGGATGATATCCTAACATTTTGGGATAATAGGTGGGGCAATTTCAATGAATTCCTCTCGAAATTAAACACATTAGTGCCCAGCATCAAATTTAAAGTTGAATGGGAAACAGACAACAAAATTCCTTTTCTTGATGTTTTAATAATCAGAGATACGACAGAATTACAAATTTACCATATACAGAAAACCGCAACCGTTCTCACTTTCTATTTCATCACATACTTAGCTATCATGACATTTCTACTCAAAATAGGTGTAGCTAGTACTTGTTCTAAGAGCCTTACGAATTTGTTCCCCAGAATTCCTGGAAAAAGAATTTGAACTAATTCGCAAGCAACTTTCGTCTTTAAAATATCCTGACCATATAATTGAGAAAGCAATTCACAAAGCTAACGTAATTTTCTACCGACCCCCTAAAGACAAGACCAGAGATACACCCAACAATAAAATAATAATTCCCCACCTGGACACGATTAAGAGAATAACCAACCCCCTCGGAAAATCGAACCCTTTTGTATTTACTTACCCAAACACCTTAGTCCAAATCCCTGATTAACGTCCAACAAAAGACATCTCCAAAGGACTCTGGGGTATACGAAATCCCATGCCAGGACTGTGACCAATCTTACATCGGATTTACAGGTAAATCCCTTCCCCAGAGATTAATACAACACAAACGGTCAGTTAGGTATGGACAACAGAACTCGGCTATTTTCAACCATATAAATGAACATAACCATAGAATAAACTGGAATTTGTCACGTGTAATTTATAGCAGCAACTGCCGGTACAAGAGTCAAATGATGGAATCGGCCTAATAAAAGAGAGGCAGGTAATGAACATCTCAAAAGGAGGATGGATTTCGGACACGATCGACAACGTCTTCATTCAACCAACCCTTAAGAAGATTAGAGGAAGATTATCAGCGGGGGTGACTTAAAATGGCTTGTTTGTGGATGGACCTCTTGGTATAAATAAATACCACCTTTTCTGTGAACTTTCTCATTCATCTACCTGAAGAGGGAGACAGCAGTCTCTGAAATATAGTACTTTTTTCTCTATTTTGGTGTTTTTATGGGCTCCTTTTATTAGATTGGAACTCTGTTGTTACAGAACATTTATACCAGTCATATATATATATATATATATATATATATATATATATATATATATATATATATATATATATATACATATATATATATATCATATATATATATCATATATATATATCACTATATATATCACACACACACACACACACATATATATATATATTTATATATATATATATATATATATATATATATATATATATATATATATATATATATACTGGCAATATCGAATGCATTATTGTACATATGAGAGATTTAGACCATCCTATTAACTGGAGTCAAGCAAGAGCCTTAGTCCCATGTAATGACACAGTTAAAAGGAATATCATTGAATCTTGTTTTATCAAGTCAAATAATAGAAATGTTCTAAATTTAAGTCTTGGTTTTATTTAAACTTGATGCTTTCATAATTAAAAAAAGTTGTAGATAAATATAAGCAACAAAATTAATATATTTAGTTTTTACATGTTTGGACTGTAAAGATACTTTGTAATTCGGTTAGGGTCAGAATCTGTTTAAGTTTGTGACCGTGTGATATCCGATAATCCTGGATTATCCCTTTTAATTTTTACCCTTTTGATAATTAACCATCTGGTATTCCTGATCTTGTTTGTACCTGAGGCCTTCCTCTCCAATTGTACTTTAGTAGCTCCTTGACGATGTCTGAATAAGACGAAAGCGCTTGGATTTCTGACTATCATTTTCCTGTGGTATTCGCTTATTTATGAAGTCACGTGCATCTACTGTGATTTTTTAAGCATATATATAGATAATTATATAGATAATATATATATATATTATATATATATATACGTATATACTTACATATACAAATATATAAATTATATAATATATATAATAGTATATTATATAATATATATATATATATCTATATTTATAAAGATATTGATAATTTATAAAGATATATATATATATAGTATATATAATATAATATAGTATATATTATTATATATATAGTATTATATATAATATATATATATAGTATTAGTATATAATATTAGTAGACATATTATAGTAATATCATATTATAATAGATAGATATATATATATTTAAAAAAAAAAAATTTTTTTTAATTAAAAATTTTTTGAATTTAGTATAATACTAATAGTATAGTATAATAATTATTATATATTATTAATTAACTATCTATTATATCGATATATGTATATATATTCGAGCTACAATATCCTTTAACTATCTAATGTTCGCTCCTAACCCGCGGGAATTAATATATTTTCATATATGCCTTCAACCGAAGGGGAATTGTTTTTCTCGATAATAGATTTGCCTGGACCAGGGCGCGGGGGAACCTATGGGATCCTTTCAAACCCAGGAACGTCAGTGAAGCTTTTCCTACTACACCACCGCGAGAGGTGGTGTAGTAGGAAAAGCTTCACTGACGTTCCTGGGTTTGAAAGGATCCATAGGTTCGCGCCCTGGTCCAGGCAAATCTATTATCGAGAAAAAATTCCCCTTCGGTTAAGCATATATGAAAATATATTAATTCCGAGGTAGAGCGAATTAGATATTAAAGGACATTGTAGCTCGATATTATGTATATGAATCACGGAAATGTGATATGACTTATATATGTATATATATATATATATATATATATATATAGACTATATATAATATATATTATTTATATATATATATATATAGATATATAATATATAATATATATATATATAATATAATTTATATATATCATTATATATATATATATAGTATATATAATAATTATATATATATCTATGTGTGAATAACTACTATAATATAATATATAGATATATCTATATATATATATATATATATATATATATATAAATCTATATCTAATATATATTATAGTATTATATATATATATACTATATAGATTTTATATATATATATATATATATATATATATAGATATATATATATATATATGTATATATATATATATATATATATATATATATATATATATATATATATATACATATATACATATATATACATATATATATATATATATATATATATATATATATATATATATATATATATATATATATATATATATATATATATATATATATATATCATATATATATATACTATATATACTATATATATATATATATATATATATATATATATATATATATATATATATATATATATATATATATATATATATGTGTGTGTGTGTGTGTGTGTGTGTGTGAATAACTTGATCACGAAGTATATTAAACGTGATGCTATGTATAAATAAAAGTTTGTTTTGCCACGAAGAAAAAATGAAAAAGCGAGATAGCCGAGTACTTTCGGTCATGTTCAGACCCTTTACTAAGGCAAACTGATTTTACAGAGGAAAACATAGTCAAAAAAAGGCTTAATATCCAAACTGACAATACAAGATTAGCAATAACGGCGATTTCACTCTACAGAAACGAGGAAACGCCTGAGGGTAGCCACACCTTGGAGGATACACGCAGTAAACAAGTTATTCTTCCAGAAAACAGTACATTTTGAAAAAACAAGAAAGCATATACAATTTGATATCATGAAATTTACACAAATTTTCCCAAAAAATTATTATTAATGAAAAGACGAAAGAAAATATAAATATATATATCGAACAAGAGAAAGAGGGAGAGAGAATATCAAACCAGAGAGAGAGAGAGAGAGAAATAATAACTATATACATGTGGGACTTATTTATTAATAGTTCATTTATTTTAAGGTCCTTCATAAACATCTTACAAATATATGGGTCCAAATGATACATTCTCAGACTAAGATTTAGGTTGTTTTTATTAGTGATTTGTATAATTGCCGATTCCAGTAAATTTCTTGAAACATAATTATTAGATCTAGCAATTACCGAGGTATCACCCCAATTAATACAATGAGATTTTTCACTCAGATGGATAAACAGTGCATTTGAAGTCTGGGCTGCTCTAACTGAATATATATGCTGCTTAACACGTACACATAAATTTTTACTTGACTGACCAATGTAAAATGATGGGCAATCCTTACAAGGAATTTTGTAAATGATGTTGTTATTTGTTACGGGACTATTCTTAATTAGCATATCTTTAATGGTATTGTTATAAGAGAACACTACATTAACATTAAACGATTTAAATATTGATTTTATGGTTTCAAATCCAAGAAAGTAAGGTAAGCTAAGTACATTTTTAGGCATTTCTTTTTCATTAATAGCAACACTATAAAACTTTTTGTGAGCTTTTTGATAACATAAATCAATTAAATGAGGTGGGTAGCAGAGATCGTTTCCTATCTTTTTTATGTATTCTATTTCTTGGTCAAGATATTGTGGACTTGTGATACGCAAAGCGCGTAGGAACATAGAAGAAAAAATTGAAATTTTAATATTAAGATGGTGGCCAGAATAAAAATGTACATATGTTAAATTATTTGTGGGTTTTTTATAAATACTGAATTTGCATTGGAAAGATTCTCTGTGTATTAATACATCTAGGAAAGGGATGACATTGTTATTTTCGATTTCAACAGTGAATTTTATGGATGGCACTAAATCATTCAATTTAAACAGTAAATCATTTACATCGATACCAACAGGTAAGACTACTAAGATATCAGCGACATATCGGTACCATTTTAAGGGGACAAGTGTGATATTCGGGAGGCGTTGTCTCTCAAAAAATTCCATATATAAGTTGGTAATATTCTCCATTAAAAATAAATCTGCAATCACAAATACATATGTGTAAGCTATTATCATTCTTCAATTCTTTTAAACTTTTTCTGTAGCGAGCGGGGAAGTTATTTTCATGATAGGCATGCGTAGCACTATATGTCATGCCTTTGATAATGTCTAAATGATTTTGTGGTAGGTCACAGTATTTTTCAAACTTATATGGAGATGTCGCTATTGATAAAGCTGAGGGTTTGTTGCAAATGAAGAAAGACAACCCAAAGCCTAATGCACGCACTGCATTATCACTTATCTGTTTGCTCGATAAATTCACCATACAATCACTTCTAACATTATTGGTCCAATCACTGTCGTTGATAAGGTTGTTTAATTTTCTGTCCAGTTTTCTAATCAAAGTGTCTGTAGTTCTATGAAGTTTTCCATATATTTCTTGCCTTAATGCGTGTTTCCAATCAGCGGGAATCGAGTAGTTGAAGTTACGTCGAGCTTTTTCCAGTTCTTTAAATTTCTCCTTTTCCTCCATTTTCGCGGCGGCAATGTGACGTTTTAATATCATTGAAGAAAATATGTTAAAAGGATGTTGATCGTATCTCTGTCTCCGAGCCAAGAAAGCTGATCCATCATGATTCACAGACACATTTACTTTCTTCTTTAATACGAATCGGAAACCTATGTCTTTTGTGCACTCCTGTCGCACAATGTTTTAATTTGCCACATGATTTAGGACTAACTCCGTTGCTGGAACCCTCGTACCTCGCTGAATGCACAGAAGTTTAAGAACTCCTAACACACAAATTGTGATCAGTATGACGGCTAGCATAACCGCAATCACTGGAATTGTGTAACGTTCATTGAAGAAAAACTCATCCTCGTCACTATCCTCCAACGGTGGGGCTGTAACAGTCTCCACTGTAGGCAGAACTCGAACCGCCTCGTGGTTGTAGACACAGTGACTAAGGACGTAGAGTCGTAGACCATCTCGAAACAACTCAGCACGCACCATTATTCAGCGTCTGTGACCCTCGTAAGTGTATCCAACACCCCCCGTCACCAAACTGTAGATTCAATGTTTTCTACTGAAGTAAACGTGGTCACCACTCGTTGTCAAGGAAATATCCCGTGACTTCCATGCAAGTGCGAATTGCACCCGCCTCATAGAAGATCGTAGACTCCTAATTTATCCCAGAACATATCCTGAGACGATCCACCGACGACATCTCATCCATTGCAAAGGCAATCCATAGCTTCGCCACTCGTGTGTAGACTCGACTCGACCTCTGGTATTGTAGAACGAAGTCGTTTCCATCGTCACCATCACGTGAAGTTGGGAATTCTTTAAAGTCATTGTGTGTCCGTATTTAAAAAGTCTACATGATCATAGAATAACTAAATTCTTGCTGTACCGCACAAATCTGTCATTAATTTATATACTTAATCTCCTAGTCAAATATTGAAAATTCCTCACTAAACAAAATATAATCTTTACCTACTGAATCCTCACAAATAATCCTATATCTGACAAACACACTATAAAAAAAGAACCCATAATGTCTAACAGCAACTCTTTTACTGTTTATATAATTAACTTCCATAAAATATAATGCCGAACTCCCCTTCTATCTAACTCATATACCCAGAAAATTATATCTCCTGTCCAAAGTAGAAATGCTATGTAAATCTTAACCCCAATTACGACATCTCTCTTAGGGAAAAAATAAAATAATAATAATAATGGTAACAATAATAAGTGAACTTTCCCATTACAAAACCTACACAGAGAAAAAAAACATATATATAATCCAACGCTTTCCCCCATAAATGCAGTATGTATCATTACGGAATTTGCTACCGCAACATATCTCATCGACCGGAATTGACCGGAAACAACCCCTTACATACATCCTCATTGAATGCCATAATCACCATCTCTGAAAATAGTGCAAATCTCCGAGTAATCAACTCCGAAGGGAAAAAAATCAGCAACCAGACTCATCACAGCATTATCAGCAAAAATCCACCTGTGAACACCTCATGTGCTCGAATCGCACTATAGATTTGTCTAGTCAGACTTGCAACCTCAGAAATCATTAATTTTCAAATAGCCCCAAAAATTCTATACAAGCACTATATAACCACATTTCACAAAATTATCTCTAGGATATCACCAAAGGTACCTAAAAATTGCCCTTAAAATTATAATTCCCCCATGATACTACCCAAGTATAGAAAACCACATTACCACCTCATTGGGATATAAACCAAAGAAAACCATAATTCAACAATTATATACCGCCAAATATAACCACTGGTGAATATAAAAATACAACACTTCCATAGGGACTCATAAAACCACAATGCAGTAGTCCCATCCCACTTCCCCCACCCCCAAAGAGCCACAACACCAAAAGGAGCCACAATACCCCCCTCTTTGGCTCGTAAAACCACAGATCACCACCAAAAATCATTAACAAAAAAAATCCACCACCAAAGATTATAGCCACAAAAAAAACTCAGCTTCCAAAAATCCACCACCCGCTCCCCCCTAAAAAAAAAACACACACAAAAATTCAGCTCCAAAAGCCCATACACAGGAATTATCACATGTTTATCATCACGTTTCTCAGCTTTAACAAAAATTCGCCATATTTTCAAACCAACTTTCTACGTAAAATATTGATCTCTGAATCTTATGCCAAAACGCAGCAGTTTGCGCATAATAAGAAAGAAAAAACAGTAGAAGAAATGAAAGAGAAAAAACCATCAAACATTTCACCACCAATTTGCAAAAACCAGACAACAACAAAAATGCAATTGCGCGACAATATATTAATCACCACAATTTCGGCCGACCTGTTTTTTCCTCTAAGACTACAAATCTGTTTCCAATTTTTTCCTCAATGACTCTAAAAGGACCTTCAAATTTCGGGCTTAATTTGTAATTAAGCTCGTTTCTCACGTTGATTTTTAAAAATACCTTGTCTCCGACATTGATCTTGGGATCAGATGTTTTACTAATACTTTTCTCTACCATCTCTCTGGTCGTGACTTCAAGGTTATGACTGAGACAAGCATGTCTCTCTCGCTGTAGATATCAATGATTCGATTGTATCCTCGCCATGATGAGGTATAGTTAGCAAATCAAATGGGCCTCGTGCTGGACAACCAAACAAAGCTTCCAATGGGGACATTTTAATGGAATCACTAACCATAGTGTTAATACTATGTCTAACAACATCAATATATCTGTCCCAATTCTTATCATTACCACCTACAGTTTTCCTGGGAGCTTCGAGCACTTTCCTGTTCGCTTGTTCACAAAACCCATTAGCCTCAGGTCTGTATAGAATAATTGTTACTTTCTGCATCCCCATGACTTCCGCTAAACATTCCAAAGTTTTGTTCACAAATTTTCTGCCATTGTCGGGCAATAGAACCTCGGGTGAGCCGTATCTGCAAATGACACCATTGAAAAATGCTATTTCTTCAGCCGTTTTATGCTTAAGTGGGAAAATTTCTACTATCCTTGTAAGTTCATCTATTATCACTAACAAGTACTTGTTTGCATACCTAGACTCACAAAAATTTCCCAGGATATCCATATGTATTCTCTGAAAAGGTCTACTCGGTATAGGATATGATCCTAATTTGCATGAAGTTTTCCTTGCAGGTTTGCATGTGTTGCACACTGTAATGTTTCTCATAAAATGTTCCACATCTTTCCCCATGTTTTTCCAAATGTATTTAGCACGAACCTCATTATACGTTTTTTCTATCCCAGGTGTGGACTACCGAACCTGCAATGTACTATATCCAAAACCACTGGAATTAGGACTTTCGGAATTACAACCTGTGTCGTATCTTCTTTACTTTCAATGGTTCTCAACTTATATTTAATTTTCCTAACCAATAGATTACCTTCTAACTCCAAACCCGAAAAAGGCAACTTATAACGTTTCCTGACTGATTCCCCTCTAAGAAACGCTTTTGCGCTCTATGAGAGCCATATCCCATTGTATAGGCTCGCTGGAGACTTGCCCAACGTGAAATCCTTCCGTGTCATAAAAACTTCTACTAAGGGCATCCGCAACTACATTTAATTTGCCTTCTATGTATTTGAGCTTTGCATCAAAATCTCATATTTAGAAACCATCGAGCTCTTTTAGGCAACAAATTGGGTTTATTAAAAAGATCTAATAATGGCTTGTGGTCTGTAAGGACATCTACTTTATTCCCCATCAGTAACATTTTGAAATGAACCAAGCTCGACACTATTGTAAAGTATTCTTTATCTATGGTAGCCATTGATCTCTCATTGTTGCCCTTTGTCCTGAACTTCCTGCTATAAAAGGCTACGGGATGGAATTTCCCATCAAACATTTGCATAAGGCAAGCACCTATACCCTCCTGGATGGCGTCGGTCACTAATGTGAAAGGTTTGCTGAAATCTGGAAACTTCAAAACAGGGGGATTCAATAATGCGTCCTTAAGCTTTTGAAAACTCTCCGACTGTGGTTCCTTCCACTGAAATAGAACATCTTCCCGCAATACATCTGTTAGGGGAGCTGCTATATTAGAGAACCCTTTCACAAACCTCCTGAAGAAACAAGTGGTAACCAGGAATGACTTAATCTCTTTCTTTGATCTCGGGGTGCGAAAATTCGCTATTGCTTTGACTTTATTGTCATTTACTCTAACCCCTTCCTTAGATATGACATGGCCTAGATAAGTGATTTGCTTTTTCAAGAATGAACACTTAGCTAGCTTAATTTTCAACCCCCCCTAATCTGAGCTTCCTAAGTACTTCTGTAAGCACTTCCTGATGTTGCGCGATCGTGTCTGTTGCTACTAAAATGTCATCCATATACACGAAAACATTTTTACCCAATAACCCATGCAAAACTGTATTCACCGACGTGGTAAAAGTCATTGGACTGCCCGATAAACCAAATGACATTTGCATAAATCCATAGTGTCCTTTGGGCACTGAAAAAGCTGTATATTCCTTGCTACTTTCACTAAGAGGAACCTGCAAAAAACCCTGCGCCAAATCAATTGAGCTATAAATATTATGTCCCCCGATTTCAACAATAAGATCTGGATAACGGTCAGGGAATGTCTTTTCATTTAAACGTCTAAAATCGACGCATACATGGACAGAGCCATCCTTCTTAGGCACTGCTAACAAGGGAAAGTTGTATGGAGACACACTATGTCTAATGATTCCTTCTTCCTCCCATCTATTGACCTCTTTCTCTACCTGTTCTCTGATTTTGAAACGTATGCAGTAAGCAGGAATATAAATAGGTTTTGTGCCGCTTTCCAAATTTACCTTATGCTCTAACACATTAGTCAACCCCAATTTATCACCATGTAAGGATACCATGTCCCCAAATTCTGTCGAGAGCTCGCTTATCACTTCAACATGATCACTATAATCCACATTAGCTAAATGTTCTCTAAATATTCATTTCCTTGATCGCATATCTGCCTCTGAAAACTCGGATTTCCCCTCTACGATAGCCACTGAACCACTATCACTACTCCAATCTTGGAGATCCAATATATATATATATATATATATATATATATATATATATATATATATATATATACATATATATATATATTCCTTTGGTATTTCCTAACTGTATCATTACAGTTTAATACTTCTAACCATGTAACCCAATTTTTTGATACACTGTTCACTGATGCCGTGCTGATAACCCCTCTTAGCTTCTCGCTATTTTCAATAACACACATCCGTAGGTTTTCTCACCTCCCCCAATTTGACTTTTACCATAGTCTTTGAACCTGGCATTAACAGAACATCCTCCGATAAAACACCTTTATATTTGGGGTTAGTACCTCCCCTTTCCACAATCCCATAAACATCACCACCCATAGTTCGCATTACACCCACCCCATTGTTAGTATCAGAAATAACATCAATATTAGTACCAGTATCACCAGCCATATATATCATTGTCACATTCACTAAAATTGTTACCACCGTGAACTCCAATATGCCACATAGCATCCCCGCAGTTATTCCCCATATCACCAGTGTGGGTTTTAATATTACCACTCCCCATAACCCCAGTATCATCACCATTAGCATCACCAAACACATCCCCCTTTTCAATAATCTCCATATCCTCAGTTCTAAACACATCTTCATAAGGAAGAAAAACACCAGGTATTCCGACTGTTATCCCATTATCACCCGCATGGACTGAAAGCTTGTGTCTCCTACATGCAGGATGACCCAGCAAAAGTCTGTTGCCCAACGCAATCCCTTTCATTACCAAAAAGGTTTCTATTAATACTCTGTCACCGAGAGTAAACTGTATTTGAACACAACCCAGGATATTTAATCTATGGGCTTGCACATCACACACCATCTCCGTTGAGGGTTTCAAAGGGTAATGGGAGAACATAGATTGATACAAATTGTGATTCATTAAGTTTACACTTGCGCCAGTATCAATAAATACTGGGATATCAATATCCTCTACTGTTGCATAAACTATAGGCATGGGCTCTGGGCGTCCCTCACAAGACCACAACGACACGTACTAATCACCTGTACCCTTTTTGTTGATAGGCCTTCCAAAAATTTTGCCGATCCCTTTGCCCTCTGAAATGACCCGCCTGGAAAGTCCTCACATTATAACTCTCAGAACTTTGAGGTGTAGGCCTCGCATCTTTCCGTATCTGAGACGGACAAGATTGCCGACAGTGATCCGCACTCTTACACATTCCACAACATTTAACTCTACACATTTTCTTTGGGTGGCCTGGTTTATTACAATTGAAACAATGCAACTGCTGTTGCCTTTGATTGACCGATCCTTTGTTATATTCAACTTTTGCACACAAATGGGAAGAAGAAAATTCTGTGTCTCTTTGCACCCTATTTCTCGGGCCTGTCCCATTAAAAAATGTACTATCTACAGTGGGACATTTAGACATATGTTTCTCAATCTGGGCATAAATTAATTCGTTGTCTGAAGTAGGTTCAATCTTTTGATTAAAACTATCCACTATTGCATCCGGTACATCATGCAAGAGCATAGAAAAATGGATCATTTTATGTAAATTGTCAAGTGAAACACTACCTCCTGTATCGATTTAGATGTTTTCAGTTTTTCTATCCATTCTGCTGTTGAGTCAAAAAGTTTTGAACTATGTTCTACGAGGCTATTTGTGCCTTTCCGTATCTTTTATACGCTGAGATCCCTCACTATATCCCCATGTACCTTTGAGCCATAAGCTGCTCTTAAAAATGCTTGCAAATCAGCCCAAGTACAACATTTTGCTAATTGAAAATTCCTGCAATGATGGGAGAGATCACCCTTATTGAAATCTAACAAAGCTTTCGCCTCTCTAAATGCCACTACACCATCTGTTATGTTCTTTGCGCTGAAATAATTATTCACACCTTCAATAAAGATTTGTACTGTTGCAAAAGTGCTCCATCTACAATTCCCTTAAATGGGCTCACGCACGAACTAACATTCGTAATGTGATGAAGCAGAGTTGTCGTACCCTTTGCGTCCGCCATTTTCCTATATTTACGAAAGGTTTTGTGCTTTATGACATTTCCCGACCTCAATAACATTAATGTATTTATCTACACACAAAACCCAATCCAGAAAAATCTATACAAACATCCCCCAATAAAAGATAATAATAAAAAAAAAAAAACATGCACCGCGCCCAGTAAATCATCCCACAAACAGCTGTTTGCAGTACCAGGTCACACCAAGAATAAAAAAAAAAAAAAAAAAAAAAAACTGGGAGATAAAAAAAAAGTGCAAAAGCGCTTCATTCAGCAAACCATGTCTCTCACACACTCCCAAGTGCCTGGCAACCAACCTCTCTCTCTCTCTCTCTCTCTCTCTCTCTCTCTCTCTCTCTCTCTCACACACTTGTCTCTCTCTCTCTCTCTCACTACGACGTAACTCACAATAACCAAAAAAACCTTGCTCATTTTATTACAAAACCTCCCCATTATCCATCGAATCTCGAGAGACATCAAAACAAAAATACACTTTGAGCAAATTCATCACCAATAAAAAGAGAAAAAAAAAGGAAGAAAAAAGAAACAGTGAAATTACACTCACATCTTCATATGCCTGGAACCCAAACTTGTATACGCATTGCAAATGTGCGTAACTTATTCACCACACCCAGTAAACACTCTAATATGCCAAAAATTAAACTTGGATCCCCAAAACTTCGGAACACCAGTTTTCACAGATCACTAACTAGCTACAATGCCTGACCGTGACATGCAGAGAGAGAGAGAGAGAGAGAGAGAGAGACCCAATGCCCTGAACACAAAACCTTTGAATCAGCAAAGAAAGCCCCGAGTTGCCTGTGACATAATTATAAGCCTTTTCCTCCCCCAAAAATATATATCTAACTAGCACCAGTCTCTTCGGAAACGTTCCTACAGCCCATAAAAAGCCTCTTAAACACTGCCACCAACTATAACTCATTAATCAAAACTAAACAAGTGGCAACTCTTACCTTTCAGTTGCTGGCTGCCTACCTCTGCAAAAGATATCAAACTTGGCTAATGAATTCACATAAATACAAAAATATGTGTGTTAATATAATATTATTATTTATATTAATATATAATATTTTTTGTTGTGTGTTGTGTGTGTTATATATATATAGTATATATTATATATATTATATATATATAATATAGTATATATATATAGATATATTATTATATTATATATATATTAATAATAATATATATGTTGTGGTTGTGTGTGTGGTGTGGTGTGTGTTGTATAATATATTTAATATATATATATATAATATATAATATATATATATATATATATATATATATATATATATGTGACTGGTAAAAATGTTCTTTTACAACAGAATTCCATCTAATAAAAGGAGCCCATAAAAACACCATAACATAGAAAGTGAGTACTATATTTCAGAAACTGCTGTCTCTCTCCTCATGTAGGTAATGAATGAGAAAAGTTATAGAAAAGGCAGTATTTATACCAAGAGATCCAACCGCAGGTAAGCCGTTTGATTAGGTCACCCCACTGATAATTCCTTTTTAATCTTCTCAAGGTTTGATTGAAGTAAGATTTTATCTATGATATCTGAATCCCGGACGCAATTTGAGATGTTCATTACCTGCCTTTGTTTAATCAAGGTTGATTCTATCATGTGGCTTTTGTACCCACATTTGCTGCTATAAATTATACGTGACAAATTCCAGTTTATTCTGTGGTTACGATTATTTATATGGTAAAAAAAAGCTGAGCTCGGTTGTCCATACCTAAGTGACCGTTTATGTTGTATTAATCTTTGGGGAAGTGATTTTCCTGTAAAACTGATGTAAGCATGGTCACAGTCCAGGTATGGGATTTTGTATACTCCTGTCCTTGGGGATTGTCTTTTGTTGGACGTTAATCAGGGATTTGGCTAGGGTATTTGGATAGGCATTGGCAAAAGGGTTAGATTTTCCGAGGCGTGGGATTATTATTTAATTGCTGGGTGTCTCTTTGGTCTTGTCTTGTGGGGGTCGGTAGAAAATTACGTTTGCTTTATGAATCGCTAACCTCAATCATATGGTCAGGATACCTTAAAACGAAAGCTGCTTACAAATTAGTTCAATTTCCTTTTCTAGGAAATCTGGGGAACAAATTCATAAAGCTCTTAAGAATAGGTTGCTGGCTACGCATATGTTGATAGAACTGTCATGATAACTAAAGTAGTGAATGTATGAAAGTGAGAATGTTGGTTTTATGTATATGGCAAATTCGTATTTTGTTTTCTCTAATTATTAAAACTTCAAGAAAAGGAATTTTGTCTGTTTTCCATTCAACTTTAAATTTGATTTTGATGCGTTTAATTTATTGCTAAAGTTTCAGTGTTCCATGTATAGATTGGTTATAACAGGACTTAAAGTGCTACCCATGCTACACCCGAATATTTGCTTATAGAATGACTCCCCGAATGAAAATACGTTATTTGCTACACATAATTAAACTAACTTTATTATTTTGTCAAGAGCCAATGGGTAATGATCTTGATAGGGGGCTATTTTTTCCCTCAAAAAAAAAAAAAAAAAAAAAAAAACTGTATAACGTCCTGTACTGGTACTTTTGAGAGCAGTGAATCTACACCAAGGTTTAAATGTTTTATGTTGTGAGATGATATAGGTGCTTCTCTGAATTTGTGACAAAAATATTCCGAATGTTTAATGTGACTAGGAGAAAAAGTGCCAAAGCTCCGGCGCATGAGATGATGGTTCTAGATGAAAAATTGTCTTTGTGAGTTTTGGGAAGGCCATAAAAGTAAAGTAGTTTTGCCCTTATGCCAGACCGTAAAAACAACCTAGACTTTATAGTTGCTTCTGATAAATTCATATCGGATAAAAAATACATCTAAGAAGAGATATGTTTAGAAGGCGTTTTGCTAAATGCTTTAACTGACCTTAATAAGAAATATCCTGTCCCCCATAGATTTATGATAGCCATCCGCTGCCATCCACTCGGTAAAAAAAGTTAGATGTTGTAATAAGTAGATCCGACGAAGACAGCAAAATCGTAATCAGTAGATCCGACGAAGACAGCAAAATCGTAATCATGGAGAAAGACTTCTACCTCGACAAAATCAACCAACTCCTTAGTGGCAAGAACACTTACGACAAATTGACGAAAAATCCCCTCCAAAGCGTCCCCACAATTTTTTTTTTTGTTTTTTTTTTTTTTTTTTTTGGGGGGGGGGGGAGCAAGTTAGATTAATTGGGCAAGAAAACGAACATTGAACTAATGGAGAAATTTAAAGTTATGAACCCAAAACTGCTTTACTTGTATGGCCTTCCCAAAACTCACAAAGACAATCTTCCATTTAGACCCATCATCTCATGTGCCGGGGACTATTTTTACATAGGCTAATCCACGTTTGCAATAAACACTACAATAAGCTATCCGTATCACCACTTCATAACAGGCATATAAAAACAGCTTCTTGGTGAATGACATGCTCCATATCGGCAGCTAAATGACAAAGTGAAGAGGGGCTGTAATGTCCAACATGGACAACTTTCAGCATCTCGCCGTATCAACTACTACCAAGAAGCTGTTTTTATATGCCTGTCATAAAGTGGTGATAGGGAAGGCTTATTATAATGTTTATTGCAAACGTGGATTAGCCCTATGTGAAAATAGTCCCTGGGAACGAATGTTACATAGCAGGACAGTGTCTGCCATGTGAGATAAATTTCCTTATGTTTGACCACAACTCGAGCTGCCCATGAAGTACTGCAATTCAATCATATGCATTTTATTATCCATGTAAGCATCATATAGTTTTTTATATGTGCTTGCAAACTTTTCACAAAATTGTTTCGTAAAAAAAATTTATACATTTACAATACGCACTCATAAGAAAATTATACAGCAACAGAATGAATAATTCACTTTACGTCATTAAAGTTGGATTTCTTTTTGATAATGCCAAAGGTTTCAAATTTGCTTTGGATGTTATGATACTTGACTTGGGTGCGTTTTTTTTTCTTTTGAGGGGCCGGGTTCTTTAGACGTACTCCCTAACTATTTGATCATAGGCCTCATTGTGAACTATTGCAGCTAATACCATACTGCTCAACGCGCATTTCAGTCATTCATTGAAAATTCACTTTATACAGTTTCAGATTGGACCCACTATGAAGCAGGATTTACATTTTGTGCCCATAATGCCGTTAAAATTAAAGATTATTTTCATATCAATGGTGAAGGATTTATTGAAAAAACTGAAGTGAATGATACATAAGACCTGATGAAACAAAAGTCAGCGACACATCGTTTACAGTTCAAGAGAATATAAGCAAAAATCAAATTCCAATCAATTCATGTCAGGTTTTGAAAAGAATACGGGAATGAAATAAAAAAAAGAAGTTTTCTTTTGTTTCTCGGAAAGAAACTCGAATCCAATCTAATACCAGCAATTTTTTCCATCGCCGATCAGAGTCTATCCCGGAGAAACATACAGTTTTTATTTGCATCGGAAGCACATCATTCTCCCCTAGTCGTTTTCAATCTATCTCTCTTTGCGAAAATTCAGTCATGTCCATAGCGTCAGGTATCCAGACGATTACAACATTGAGATGACATGATATATCAGAGGCATTGCCTTGACGAAATTCTAACTTCAATTCGGGCAAGAGAAATCCTGCATGAAACTGCAACCTCGCTTGCAGAAAGGCGCAGACAAATATTTTTTCCAGCAAACTACAAGTGATGCTGATGACCTTGTATTGTTTCCACCTGGTAAGTCCAAAACACATGCTCTGCATGCAAGCATAGAGCACGAGAAATATCCAGCCATTTCCAAAAGGTCAAACGTCTTCGTATTGTCGCAAGGGATTCCCATTACTGAAGCGGTTTGGGATGTTAGACTAAGAATGGCTTTCTGATTGTGGTTCATATTATATCCCTGAAGAATCTCCGCTGTAGACAGCAGTCATAACGCCTCTTGGGCACTCATTTTTTATTACACTGTAACAGGCATATCACAAACACTGCATTCCTCATTAAAAAAAAAGAACATAAAAATTCAAATAAACAATAAGCCAAAGCTGGCACAAATTTACAGCTGTATTTCAGCTCGAGCCACTCATTCCAGCTGTCTGACTGGAGTCAGTTAATGACTCCCAGAAATATCCCTACTGAGCAGTGTCATGTTTTCATTAGGTGCTTAGCAGTATCACAAAGAATAATTTTGTCATTCAGTTTCTGGTGGCAGAGCCAACAAGGAACAGAAACTGCAGCAACAGTAACTCTTGATCATTTTGCGCATTGCTACAGAGAGTGGCACAAACTACGCTTGCGGAATGTTTGAGGTATGCCTCGAGAAAAGACATTTTCCCGCTTATATTTCATAGTAAACTGATGTGTCTCTATCAATATGAGTAACATGTATCAGATCACTTGCGTGATTATCATACACTGTGTAGAACGTAAGATTACGGTTTCAGTTTTCTGTGACAACAATTGAGATGGCTTTGTCCGTCCGCACTCATTTTGTCCGCCCTCATATCTTAAATACTACTGAGAGCAGAGTGCTGCAAATTGGCACGTTGATCATCCACCCTCCAATCATCAAATATACCAAATTGCAGTCCTCTAGCATCAGTAGCTTCTATTTTATTTAAAGTTGAAATTAGACCACCGGGTCGTGGTCAATGTTTCCTGTATATTGCTCATACAGCAATATATACTGTACAGACAACTTGATTGCGCCCAAGAAACTTCGGCGCATTTTCCACTTGTTTCCTTATGCGACTGATATAGATAGATATACAACCAATAGTCCTTTTAGGACACTGAGTAACGTCAACTGGGGCTGGATAGGACGGGAATGTGTAAAAAAAAAAAAAATCAGAACTCTGAATAGAAAGTAAATGGCAGAATATCTGTGCTAATGTTGCCTAAGGCCAAGCGACCTATTCAGATTTAAATGAAATAGTACTACAAATCACGTAATGTAGATATTGCATATTATTCTTAGAATATTGTCCGCAAATAGGACGTTATCCCATCAGAAGCCAAAATATTCACATGAATTTCCTTTTCAGGACACATAAAAAATTCCGATTGATACATAATAGCAACAAAAGAGGGAATAAATGCAGGATGGGAACAAAATAAAAAATTATGGACAATATGTTCTGGATACGAAAAGTGAAATGTCCGTACGCAAAGAAAAATGTCGACTTACAGTGAATTAATCAAAACACTACGCTCAATTATCCAGTGCAATTTTGTTCGGTAGCACCATCACAGAGGTATGCATTGAAAAATAACCTGCTGGCAAAACGTTCAATCAAAACAGCAATTCAGTGGAACATCTCAAATCCTTTCATGCACCGATCGAAAAACAACTGGAATTTTAAACGTCACTGATGGAAGTGAGAGACAATACCTTTGTTGTTTTCAAATCTCTTTTATGACGAGTAATGAGAATAAAGGTGTTACCGATAAATGCATCAAGCAGAACAACATCAACAACAACAACAGCAACAGTCACTTTAGTTTCTCCAAACGATTACCGAATGGAAAAAAAGGAAAATATGTAGGAACATATAAACGAAGTCTTACGAAGAGAATATCAAGTTAAAGCAGTACGGTCCAAACCAATTGCCCTTTCCAAGAGCGAGCATTACTCTATTTAAAAAAGTTAGTAAACAAACAACAAAACATAAAGAAAACATACCCATCGAAATCCCTTCCTAGAATTCAACAATACCATCCTCAGCCCGATGAGCAACACAGTTTTTTCAACTAACGAACGGCACAGTATAGAGAGGAACTACTGACTTGCAAACATCCACGTTCAAAAAAGGTCGGAGAACTGAGTTCTATTAATATATATATAGATATAATTTAAAAATATATATATATATATAGATATATATATATATGTGTGTGTGTGTGTGTGTGTGTGTGTGTGTGTGTGTGTGTGTGTGTGTGTGTGTGTAGCTTATGTTGCAATAAGAGCATCACTTGTTCTCGGAGAGACTGAGATAGACAGAGAAAGAGGGAGAAATTCGATCAAATACCAAAGTACAGATTCATGATGATCATTGAGAGAGAGAGAGAGAGAGAGAGAGAGAGAGAGAGAGAGAGAGAGAGAAATATTCGTGATAATTATTGAAATAATCTTGTGACTTAGACCCAAAGTTACAAATACTTAAGTTTCACTGACTGCGTCTCTAAAACAAATATACTTCGTAAGCCTTATTGTTATTACGCCTTCCAGCGACTTCCAAGGTTTGTTTCTAGCGCCATTAACACGTTATTGTCCGGCAAAGTTTGGAGAGCTAACCTTGCACTGAACTAAGCTCTTTTATCCGGGTGGAGACCTGTGTGAAAATATCAATTGTCTTAAATATTTATTTCGTATGTTTAAGTTTCAAATTCACCCTCATAATAGCAGTGACAGGTTTCTCTCTCTCTCTCTCTCTCTCTCTCTCTCTCTCTCCTCCTCTCTCTCTCTCTTTCTCTCTATGGAAATTTATTAGGTATGTACAAGAAATGCGAATAAACATAATGTAAATTCCAATTATTTATTCCCCCTTGCAATTATTTTTGTAAATAAATGCTCCCTTAAACCATTTTTCTCTCATAAAAATATGAGAGCGTGCAGATTTAAGTGCAGAAATATTTCAGTCAGTCGTCCATACTTCATATTTAAACAATGATCCTATGGACCATGGACCACGACGAAACTCATAACTGAACGCAAGGGACTTATAGAGAATCAGTTGAGATTCACTTGACAATGATAAAAAAAAAGCTGCAAGTGTGAGTACAATCTATTAATTCACACAGCAAGTGTATTCGAGACATCGCGTCTCAAAAGTCAGTGAATTATACTTTATTACTAAAATTTTGGTGTTATTGTAATCATCACAGTTCAACAAGAAGTTTCTGCAACCACTTGTTATGGAATGTGACAGCCAAAATTTAAGTCTGACAATATATTCCTGATAGTGATTAGAAATCTCTCAACTATCAGGAAACAAAAACTGATACTAGTACGACTTTCGTCACCACTTGACTGGGGTGTGGTTTGATGCATAGGTGTGTCCACAAGAGGCAATACCTTCACCTGATGTCTAGCAATTCCAAAGTGATGTGTCTGATGACGAATAACCTTAAAAAAGCGGTTACGGAATTATTATAAGGAGACCTCGTCATCCTCCAACGGAAACCATCTCTGAATGTAACCCAGAAGACCCTTCTTCTTCATTCCACCATCAGGAGAACGGCCAGGGACGCCCCTGGGATAACAGTTCAGCCGCCGCTACTTCAGGCAGAGCGCTCCATTACCAAAACTCCTGGGACCCTGTGCCAACCAATCAGCGATTACGTCAGTCAGCCAAACTATTCCAAATAAGTCTTCTGTTCCCAGCCAACAGGAGGACCACCGGCACCCCCAACAGCTTCCACTGAAAAATTGAAAAAAAAAGAGTAAGTCAGCTTGCTGGTATAAACATGGCATATATGTACCCCTGGCTTCATTTGCCTTCAGAGTATAGTAGAAAGTTCAACTGAAATGTCAAGGAATAAATGAACTTTGGACAGCTGCAGTATGATTTGCTTGTTAAAACTCTTTCACATGCAGGTACATCGTAAGTCATACATCGGGCTCTTGCCTCAGTGACAATAGTGAATTCATGGAAAAATCAAATCCTCGGTCAAGAACGCACCTGTCCATCGTGCCCTCTCACTCTGTTCTTGGAATACCACTTCTGAAGAGTTTAAACATGTCGCCCAAACTCTGGTGGATTAAAGATATTCTTACAGTTGGGTCACCAGGGTGACGAGAAATTCTGTAGACACGTATTATCACAAGGAAAACCACGGCCCTGTGACAATGAGAAGGCCATTAGATAATTCTGCATAGGCTACATGAACGCCATGTATAAGAAAGAGAAGGCTGCCCTGAAAAAAATCATCTGCGCACATGTAAAACCCACCGATGCAGACATAAAAGTTGACCTTCCGTTCTACTATAAGGATTGGAAGAATACCCAGTACCTCATGAGGAACAGCCGTATCGCTAGCGACGATCCCTTGGAGAGGAAAGGAGTGGTTTACCAAATACCGTGCCCAGATAGTACAGGAGCATTATGTCCTAAGAACCACGAACATAGGAAAAAAATGCAGAAGCTGATTGATTTTACTGAAGTCACCTGGAACCAAACCTAGTTCAATGGAATAAAGTTTACTAGAGTTAGCAGTGAGCTCACTAAGTAAACCAAGGTGGCCGCCATCAATAGAAAAAACACTTTCTGAACTAATGACTGTAAACAAATGTGATATCTTTTTTATATGGCTATAACCTGGAACAGATCAATTTCTCATGTTGTATCTAAGATGTGCACAAGATTCGACCATATTTAGCACTAGATAAAAATTAGTAGCTATCTCAAATTGAGCATTGTGCGCTCTTACATTTTTATGCAGTTCAAATTCCCCTGTTGTTCATACTGTATTTGTTTGTCCAACAGCTTATGACTTTCATATTTTGAATGATTATTAATCAAAAACTTTTCTTTTTGGCAGGATCTGACTACTGGAAGACAAGATGCCTGAGAAGTGCGTTTTCTGCAACCAGCCAATTGACTGAAAAGTTTGTGTCAATCAGCAGTGAATTGAAGGATGGATTGGACCAGCTGCTAGCAAGCAGACCACTTCCACTCCCTGTATACAAGAGATGCAGGCAGAATTATCTCTTGCCTAATAATATTAAGACAAGGAAAAGAGATGCATACATTTCAAGTGAGAGGTCGGAATACAAGGCACCTAGTTGCATCTCTCTGATAGGGGAATTTGACACATAGAAAGACTGTGTTTATTGTGGAAAGTGTATTGATTTTGTTATGACAATAAAACAACCTCTAGAGAAACGTGATAAAATACATGAATCAGCAACTAAGGACTTTATCCACTCCATACAAGAGAAATGCATAGAATGTTCTCATATATGGAGCAAGCAAAGATGTACTTGTGTGTATACAAAACATTAGAGATACTGTTGCTGCTAAGGTGAAATACCACCTTGCATGTCATATTAGCTTGTATAAAGGCCGGGAGTCTATGTAAAATTCCGGGAAAAGGCCTAAAGTTCACCCTAGGGTCGGCCAGTCAGAAGAAGAATTTAGGTTTTCTTCAGCTTTGTGGGTTCTCGGTTAAAAATGATGATCACCAGTTCACTCTGACAGAATTGGAGGGACTGCTGAAAGACGTTTCTGGAGATGGTGAAGTGTGCGCAGCAAAACTGCAAGAAAGGTCAATGAGCATAAGCCATCACCTGTCAGCATGGTAAAGATACCATTTATGCATTCCTGAATGAGGACAATAGGAATGAACATCATAAAGGTACAGGACTATGTACTATATCCTAGAGAATTGGGGAGATGAATGACTTAGGGTATGCAGCTGATGTCACACTGTGATATGGTAATCCTGGGGCATCTGTTCTTGATAAGATGAGTGAGTAACCTTAATAATAGTTCTTCCCTCTTGCCATAATTGGTCATCTCTAAAAATTTCAGATAATGTGATTTATCAATGAATGAACCCCTGCCATGCCAATAATTTCTAAAGATGTTAGTCTTGTATCTTTATGATGTTCTCTGAGTATCCTATTGTACTCATTCAGGAATGTATGAATTACATCTTTACCATGCTGACATGTGATAATCTTATGCTCATTGTACCTTACTTGCAGTTTTTACTTCACCTGTTTTGCTGTGTGCACTTCACCATCTTCAGAAAAGTATTTCAGCAGTCCCTCCAATTCTGTCACAGTGAACAGTTGATGATGATCATTTTCAACTAAGAACTCACAAAGCTGGATAAAACCAATACTCTTCTGATCGATTGATCCTTTAGGGCGACCTTTAGGCCTTTTCCTGGGGTATTACATATATTCCCAGCCCTTAGGAAAGTTAATCTGACATGAATGGTGGCATTTTGCCTCTGCAGCGACAATATCTCCAACGTTTTGACTACACACATGTACATCATTGTCCCATGTATCAGAATGTTCTATGCATTTCTTTTGTACAGAGTGGATAAAGTCCTTAGTTGCTGATTCGTGTATTTTATCACGTTTCTTTAGAAGTTGTTTTATTATCATAGCATAATAAACACTTTCCACAGTGAAGACAGCGTTTCTTTATGTCAAATTCGCCTGTCAGAGACCTGTGACTAAGTGCCTTATATTCCAACCTTTTACTTGAAATATATGCTTCTCTTTTCCTTTTTTTGATAAAATTAGGCAAGAGATAATTCTGCTTGCATCACTTCAATTAACTTTTGATTGACACAACCATATCCAATTCCTCTTGACCCATCGTATCATGGTCAGAATCAATTGGCTGGTTGCAGAAATCATATTTCTCAGCCATCTTGTCTTCCAGTAGTCAGATCCTGCCAAAAAAGAAAAAAGTTCCTGATTAATAATAATTCAAAATCTAGAACCCATAAGCTGTTGGACAAATAAGTACAGCATGAAAAATAGGGTTATTTGAACAGCATAAAAATGTAAGAGCACACAATGCTCCATTTGAGAGCTACTAATTCTTATCTAAAGTGCTCAATATGGCCAAATATTTTACACATCTTAGAAATAACATGAGAAATTTATCTGTCCTAGGCTAATAAAGAATATAACAAATCCTTTTATAGTCATTACTTCAGAAAGTGTTTTTTCGATTGACGATGGCTGCCATCTTGGATTACTCAGTGAGATTACTGTTAACTCAAACTTTACTCCATTGAACTAAGTATGGTTCCAGGTGACTTCAGTAAAATATTCAGCTTTCTGCATTTTTTTTCACATTGTAAGGTTATGTTCCTGTACTATGAGAAGGGATGCTGCCAATCATACATTGGTATGACTACAAATTTGACTCTCCAAGAGGATCACCATTCACCTACACAAGCATAAAAATCCTAGATGGTGAGAACGACCATTCCTGCCTTCGATACAAGGTAGCCCTCGCCATCCTTCGATGGAAACCATTGCTGAACGTAACCCAGAAGACCCTTCCCTTCCACCTTCATGAGAACGGCAATGCACGCCCCTGAGACAACAATTCAGTGAATAGGAAGAGGGTGCCCCACCCTTCACAACATCTAGATTCGACAGCCAATAAAAAATTGCTGAAAAATTTTTGTAAGCCCTCTTGCAGGTATGAGTATGGTATAGATATACCCCTGGCTTCATTTTACCTTCAGAGTATGATTTACAACTGCTGTATGATTTACATCATACTGATGTATTTGCTGAGGCATCCTTGGATGGGGCACGTTTATCAGAAGACCATGTTCGTCTTCTTCAAGGGATCCTGCAGGGGGGGCTGCTTGGTTGTTCCTCATCACCATGCTGCTTGTCTTCTTCGTTTTTTATATATGATCAAATTAGTTTTCTTATCCTGATTGGTGGGGGTGACATTTCCCTTGATGATGGTCTTGAGGGCTTGCTCGCCCTCCTTATACCTCCGGTGTGGAAGTGCCCTTTGTAAAAAAGCTTGATGGGTTCTGGGATGTTGGGGTTCCTGAAGGTACCAATGTTTGACGTTCTTCACTATCACAGCATCAACAGCACAATTAGTATGCCTGTTGTCGACGAGGACCTGGGCCATGTGTTCTAATTTGCTGTGCATTTTGTATCAGGAAGAGCAATGCAAAAGGGCCCTCCTGACGAAGGCATTGATGGCAGAGCGCTTATACCTCTCAGGGCACTCGCTCTCTCAGTTCATGCCCTTTCGCACTGCTCTTCCTGGTATGACAATCACAGCGAATTAGAATGTGTGGCCCAGGTCCTCGTCAACAACGGGCACTAATCATGTTGTTGATGCTGTGATAGCAAAGAACGTCGAAGATTGGTACCTTAAGGAACCCCACCCTGACATCCCAGAGGCCATCAAGCTTTTTTTACAAAGTGCACTTCCACCAGAGGTATTAGGAAGACGAGCAAGCCCTCAAGACCATCTTTATAATCATGCTATGACTGCCCATAGCACAAGAATAAAAAGGAGCGATATTATACCTAATATCGAGATTATTGACCAAACCACTGATCCCCGATGTCTGAACCTCCTGGAGGCCCTCCATATTTGAAAGGAGAAACCCAACTTGAATTTTGCTCAAGAAACGTTTCTCCTCACTACTGCCTCCTGAAGGTCAGTAGTGAATGGCCCCCCCGACAATGCCATATATTCAGGAGCACCAGCAGGATGACAGGACGCCTGATGCAGGCAGGACTCCAGGCATTTATTCCCAGACACATTACTCGAGCTCTTACACAGCTGAATCCCTGCGACCATCAATGGGAGATCCCAACTTCACCCAAGACCAGCTTGACCAATCAGAAACAACCGAACCCCCCCTATCCTATCCCCCCTTATAGTTAGAGTTACATCTTTTCACTTCTACTAATGACCAGCCAAGAAGATGACCCACAAGAAGGTCAAAACGTCATGGTAAGCCAGCCACACCAGCAATAATACCAGCTAAACAACAGAGACGACTCCGTCCTGACATTGACCCTGCTTATGGAATAATAACAACACCGACGACAACCCCTGCTTGACCTGAACCTGAGATCCGCCATTCCTGTATACTTGTATACTGATAATACCTGGATATACAGCAAAATCCTGTTCTAAATAAAACATCACATTCAGCATTATTTAGAGCTCTCCGAGTATGAATATTGGCCAATTATTAAGATAATATATAAGATTAATTTGCTTAATTCTGCCATTTTATTCAACAGAATGTGTTTAAAAGAGGTTCTTCCAAAAATAATAATAATAATAATACAAGAATCCAACCGACTCCATATACTGTCACGAGAGAGAGAAAGAGAGAGATGGGAGAGAAGAGAGAGAGAGAGAGAGAGAGATAGAGAGAGAGATAGAGAGAAGAAGGAAGCAGAAGGAGAAAGAAAGAACGGGAGAGAGCGAGCGGATGACATGTCACCTGGACGGCTTATAGTACCTACCACCCAGGTGGTAGGTACCCCAACCAACACCAAACCCACGCCAACATCCCCGGACGGACCCAGAAGATCTCAACGCCTCAGGGACAGATTTCGTCATCATTCAACGACCAATTAAAATCCTTGCTTACCGACGTACCCACCGATTGTACATGTCCTGCCTGCTATAAATACATGTAAACCAGTATTTGAATAATAATAATAATATCCTAGAACAGCGCAAGGTACTTTTGCCCTAACCTTTCACCTTTCAATCAACCAAGAGTGAATACTTTAGTATTCCACTCTCTCTCTCTCTCTCTCTCTCTCTCTCTCTCTCTCTCTCTCTCTCGTGCACATCGGTCTCTAAACGAGTTATATAACTGAGTTGACACTAGCAAAATAAATTTTCATTTATTTCTTAGACTTTTTTATGACTACCATGGAATTGAAACATATAAGGAGACAAATAATGTTAGAGAGAGAGGAGAGACAGACAGAGACAGAGAGAGAGAGAGAGAGAGAGAGAGAGAGAGAGAGAGAGAGAGAGAGAGAAATGTGAAGGGCAATTTACTATTGATAGACAGAGCTTTCTACTTTAGCCCCAAAATATAAATGAGAAATTATAAGTGCTAAATTTACGTTCTGTTCAGTAACCTGAAGACATTTTTAGGAAAGAGAGAGAGAGAGAAATGTTATTTAAGGTTCAGGTATTTTATTTCCTAAATATATTTTAGTTCCAATATCGGAGACTCACAGTCGTCTTTTAAAAATAGTTTTTTGACCCTTAGGTATAAGATGATTTTATATTGAAGATGCCAAAGTTTCATAACAGATTTTCTATTATCCAAGATCATCAACTCTTATGGAAGAGATAAGAAAATGAAAAAGAGGGAGTAAATAAAAAACATTAATCTTGTTTAGAATCAGTGATCATGGAAGAAAAGCAAATACAAACGTGAGTATTTGAAACTGAGGAACCACAAACGTATTTTGAAATATAACGGTGCAGCTTACACACCACCAATATTTCTGAAAGTATCTGAAGACCTTTTGGTCTCGATGCATATAAAAATGTCTGCGTAATCACGTTTCAGGTGACTGGAAACAATTTTTAACTCATACGACTACATAGAGATAACGAAACTTAAATACATACATAAGGAAGTTACTTATATGAAAGCTAATATGTCACTGGACATCAAATAACTTTTCATCGTACAAAATTACATGGAAACGACGTGCATATTTGTAGTTTAAGATTTCTACAATAAACAAGATTCGTTTCAATGCTTGAGCAGTAAATGTAATATCCTGCTCACTGTTATGAACTGCTGACCATCATACTTATCAGCAACGCACTAGGAAAAGAATCGTGTAATCACTGCCCTGAGGTAATACGAACTAAGTGTAATTACCTGGTCATATATTCGGCGAAAATCCCATGAGCTGTAGTGCTCATTCCTTACTCACTTGTTCATAGACAATTTCTTAACGCAAAGATGTTAGAGGCAAACGCCCCGGCAAAAATGTCTGCTGGAGCTACTACTAACTATTTCAAGGCCCATAACACCCTCCTTTTTTAATACAACTAATGAACTAGGCTTCTGATTAATGTGCAACCGAAACCACCAGAGTTTGAGATACCGACCTAATTAAGAAAAATGGATTCAAGCTTCTACTCCGCATTTTTGTCTTACTTTATATCGAGAAATGTCATCTCAATTTTGTGGGCATGGTGAGAACGGAAATTAAGACCTGGCAACTAGGCGCAGAGTCACGTGTGTCGACCATGACATGGGGCCCCGTGACGTATACACCTGCCACGCCCCCCTTTCTGTATGGTTATCAAATAATATTTATGTTGAAGTGAATTATACTGCTCTTTGATAGATTCTAAAGATACTGATTAGTTATTATGTTTCAATAAACTCATTTTTAGCCTCACTTGTGTTTATTATTTAATTAATAGGTAATTCTTACGAAAAAGAAGTCAAAAATAAAAATCTCGGATGGCAGTCAGAGAGGTGATCGTGCTAGGGAAGGTACACGTTTGTTAGATGCGGCATTGACAAGGGCTCCTGCTGACACCTTGCTTACTGCCTACTATTGACATTTTATATCATGTCTAGAATGCTTCACCATTGTCCACAAGGTTGTCGTAATGCTTTTGTGTTGCGACTCTTAACATACTACAAGAGGGAACAAGACAACAATAAACTGAAGATTGGATTGAATAGGCTGGTATCATGTTGTCATGTTTAATGGCGTACCATCACGGACATGCATAGTTGAATATTATGCATTATCAGATTCTCTCTCTCTCTCTCTCTCTCTCTCTCTCTCTCTCTCTCTCTCTCTCTCTCTTCTCTTTATATATATATATATATATATATATATATATATATATACATATATATATATTATATATATATATATATATATGTATATATATATATATATATATATATATATATAGATGTATATATATATATATATATATATATATATATATATATGTATATAATATATATATATAATGTTATTAATATATATATATATATAATATTATATATATATATATATTATATATATATATATATATATATATATATATATATAAAGAGATAAAGAAAGAGGTTGTGCGATAGATAATTACACGAGAACAAATATTTTACAACCCAAACAGACCGTATGACCGAGTTGCTGATATCATGGATATGACAAGGAATGCCGTTCGTCAGATGGTCAGGAGCACCACACATTCACGGCCAATTGCAGGACAACCAACTCCACCACCATCACCAGTCCCATTACCATCACCACCCTCATCGCCAGCACTATCAAGAGCTCCATCGCCATCAAGAGCTCCATCGCCATCACCATTAGCACCGCCCTCATCAGATTCAGTACAGTCTCATTCCACACAGACAGCTGAATATGTGTTCGACTCTTTTACCTTCGGTACAATTCGTCGATATGTTCACAACAAGTTCTTGTCAAAGGATACCTTTACAATTACTACTTTGACAAGAGAACTCAAGAAGGAAGGAATATTATCTGAAGGCACATCGGAAACTTCGTTTTGGAGAGTGCTTCACAAGATGAGATTTCGATATAAGACGACACAGCGAAAAATGTATGCTAGAAAAGTGTCCTTAGACATAGTATGTAAAAGGATCCGTGCTCTCAGGGCTCTCAAACAGTCTGGTGAGGAAGGAAGGCAGGTGGTCTATTTAGACGAGACCTTTTTCACTACAAGGATGAGACACAACAAAGAAGGGGTGGACACAACTCAACCATCCACAAATACCACATATAGCCGACAGGTTCCGCCAGAAGATGAACGCTTTGTCATGGTAGCTGCAGGTACCAACAAGGGCTTTATTGAAGATTCATTCCTTTGCTATACAGCTAAGAATAGTAGTGGGGACTACCATGGCGAAATGAACGCCGAACTCTTCGAGCGATGGCTGACAACCAAATTACTACCATCATTAGAAGAGCCATCAGTTCTCGTCATCGACAACGCTCCTTATCATAGTCACCTTACAGAGGAGAGCCACTGTCCAACTACTGGCACCAAAAAAAGCCGATCTAATAAAATGGTTGCAGCAGCGCAATATCACATACCCACCACACGCTCTGCGACCTGAACTGCTCAAAATATGCAAGGAAAATCGACCACCTCCCAGATTCACAGTGGACAATACCATTCGCCTGTGGGGTCATGAAGTAGTGCGGCTACCACCAGCACACCCAGAGCTAAATGCTATTGAGCAAGTATGGGGTGTCATGAAGAAGTACGTTCGATCATCCCTTCACCATTTTACACGAACGGACCTCAATGCAACATTGAATGAAGCAAAGTTGTGAGTGACAGGACATGTGGGCAAATACTGTTCGGCGCTCGGGATACTTTGAGAGAGAGCCCTTCACTCTCTTTATTTTCATCTGGCCATCCGCCTGTGGTGTTTGTGTATGGTAACACTGTGTCCCGGGCTCTAAATAGTTACGCTATGTGTAAGTTTTAGGTAAATAAAAGGATATCTGGGTGTACATTTGCAACTGAAAAGTGTTGTAATAAATTACTGTATACTAATTACACCGTTAATATTCGAAATAGGATATTATTATTATTGTTGAATGTAAGCTGAATGTAACTATCTAAAGCCCGGGACGCAGTGTTACCATACGCATACACCACAGCCGGATGGACAGATGGAAAAAAACAGAGTATAGTCATTAGATAATAACCATCACAGTGTGCATCCCATCATCATAAGTTACGCCAGTGACGACGAAGAGGAAGACTATTTTAGACAGTTTTGATATATATATATATATATATATATATGTATATATATATATATATATATATATATATATATATATATATATATACATATATATACACACACACACATATATATATACATATATATATATATATATATATATATATATACTATATATATATTATAGATGTATATATATATATATATATATATATATATATATATATATATACTTATTATATATATATATATATATATAGTATATATATATATATATATTATTTATTTATTCACTTATATATGTATATATATATATATATATATAGTATATATATATATTCTACTTCAGTCTTGTAACTTTATTCATTAAAATGTTTGCTGCTATACTAATATCTATTTACAATACACTTATTGTTAATAAAGTATTGTTATCCTTTCACCTCCATCCAACCCTCAGCCATATTAAATATTTATAATGATCATATTATGTGCGCACCCTAAACAATCATATTCACCAATAATCAATTCACATATAACATGACTAAACTCTTTATCTAAAATTACTTTCGTGACGTTATTGAAATCAGGGAATATTAAAATAATATGACCAATTTAAACTTTGCCAGACCTAACATTTTTTCAATCCATAACTTCAACACGCTAATGACTGCATATCTGTATTGAAAAATAAAAACACCTTATCTCTATCAAAGGTATATACTACATACAATTTCTTGTACTGATATAATGATAACAATGCAGAAAGGGGGGCGTGACAGGTGTATACGTCACGGGACCCAACGTCATGGTCGACACACGTCATTCTGCGCCTAGTTGCCAGGTCTTAATTTCCGTTCTCATCATGCCCACAAAATTGAGATGACATTTCTCGATATAAAGTAAAACAATAATGCGGAGTAGATGCTTGAATCCATTTTTCTTAATTAGGTCGGTGTCTCAAACTCTGGTGGTTTCGGTTGCACATTAATCAGAAGCCTAGTTCATTAGTTGTATTAATCAAAAAAGGAGGGTGTTATGGGCCTTGAAATAGGTGGTAGGTATGTCATACAAAGGAGTCTAGTGACTTTCTATGCAAAGGGGACGTGGAGCTGCATGTATACTGTGAGGACTGGAATCAGACAAAAAGAAAGCTCTAACTTTATTGAACAAAGACAGCTGTATATGAGGCATCAGTGCGGACGAAAACGTAGTGTCAGTCATACACACACATACATAAAGGGAAGGAGCCCCCGCTGCGATTGAATTCCTCGCAGCTGAAAATATACATATATCTTCGTGAAGAGAGTACATTTTTACATGATATACTATATATCGGCGGATAGGCCGTGAAATGCTCTACATTTTAGTATATGGTATAAAAAGCATGTACAGCGGAAGGACGGACATTTGGTGAAATGCTGTCCTTACAATACAATCCTATCTTTCGTTTGATATAATGCATTACAGAGATCTAGCATGAGAATTTGCAGCATTTGTAAGATTCTAGCATATGATTTTAAACTTGAATATCGTATCGAACAAATTCTAATATGGTTATTTATCGCACGAGTTCCAGCTTCATTTATAGCATCTGATACATCGAACTTTAGGGTGTACCTCCCTATGCTTATAGAGAATCTTGGTTGAGTAGAAAACGCAAAAAAGCCTGAAATATCTGAAGTATGCAGACACCTGGAATTTGATTTAGTCTTTCTACGATCACTAATACAGTCTGAATTTTGTTTAAACAGTGGTTTTGTTCACTTTTTGCCATTGTTGCGCTTCAGTGGATCTCTGGGAACAAAGGTAAATATATTAATTCATCGGTACTTCGCCATAAATTGCTGGAATCGGCAATGACAAATATTTCGCACTTAGAATTTTTAAAGCAGGTTGGAAAAATGTACATATTAAATTTTATATAACTAATACTTAAGGTATTTAGTATCTTTTAAAGGGGGGAGAGAGAGAGAGAGAGAATTTAACAGAAATATTAGTTTCATGTCAACCTGACTTGCTTACAAAGAGAGAGAGAGAGAGAGAGAGAGAGAGAGAGAATATAACAGAACTATTAGTTTCATGTCAGCCTGACTTGCTTACAAAGAGAGAGAGAGAGAGAGAGAGAGAGAGAGAGACCTTACCTTACATACCTTACAGTTCGTTCGGGTTGCCCCAGGTCCCTCAGTGTGAGACACCTCTAATGTCTACCAGAGAGTTGCTAGTACATCTTCCGGTATATTTTGCATCTTCCAATCTTGGATGGTCTGGGATGCAGTTTAGATATTTGTCAAGCTTATTCTTAAACACATCTACGCTCACTCCTGATATATTCCTCAGATGAGCTGGCAACGCATTGAATAGACGCTGCATTATCGATGCTGGTGCGTAGTGGATTAATGTCCTGTGTGCTTTCCTTATTTTTCCTGGTATAGTTTTGGGCACTATTAATCTACCTCTGCTTGCTCTTTCTGATATTTTTAGTTCCATGATATTTTCTGTTATTCCTTCTATCTGTTTCCATGCCTGAATTATCATGTAGCGTTCTGTTCTCCTTTCTAGACTATATAATTTTAAGGATTGTAGTCTTTCCCAGTACTCAAGGTCCTTAACTACTTCTATTCTAGCTGTAAAGGACCTTTGTACACTCCCTATTTGTGCAATATCCTTTTGATAGTGTGGGTACCATATCATATTGCAATATTCAAGTGGACTATGAACATATGTTTTATAAAGCATAATCATGTGTTCAGCTTTTCTTGTTTTGAAGTGTCGTAGCAACATTCCCATTTTTGCTTTACATTTTGCCAAAAGAATTGCTATTTGATCATAGCATAACATGTTCCTATTCATCATGACACCAAGGTCTTTAACTGCTTCCTTATTTATGATTGTCTCATTATTAGGTCCCTTATATGCATATAGCTTTCCTTCTCTGTCTCCATAATTTATTGATTCAAATTTATCAGAGTTAAATACCATCCTATTTACCTCTGCCCAATCATATACTTTGTTAAGGTCTCTTTGTAGAGCGTTCCTATCTTCATCACAAGTAATTTCTCTACTTATTCTTGTGTCATCAGCGAAACTACTCACTACCGAATCCTTAACATTACTGTCTATGTCTTCAATCATAATAACAAACAGTATTGCAGCTAACACTGTACCTTGTGGCACACTGGATATTACCTTGGCTTCATCCGATTTCTCATCGTTTGCAATAACTATCTGTTTTCTGTTGTGTAAAAATTCTTTTAACCATCTTCCTACTTTATCCACGATATTGTGTTTTCTAATTTTCTTCGCTAATATATTATGGTCTACCTTGTCAAAAGCTTTTGCAAAGTCTAGATAAACCACATCTGTTTCATTTCCGCTTTTCATATTTTTGAATATGTTCTCACGGTGGACTAACAGTTGGGTTTGTGTACTTTTTCCGGGTACGAAACCATGTTGTCCTTTATTAATCAAATTATTTTTTTATTAAATGTTTCATAATATTTCTCTTCATTACCCTTTCATACACTTTCATAATATGTGATGTTAGACTCACAGGCCTATAATTACTTGCCTCTAGTCTTGATCCACTTTTGAAAGTAGGGGTGATATATGCTAATTTGTGCTCATCATAAATCTTGCCTGTATCTACACTTTGTCTTAATAATATTGCAAGTGGCTTTGCGATAGAATGAACTACTTTCTTTAACAAAATAGCAGGAACTCCATCAGGCCCTGCAGCAGCTCCATTTTTAATTTCATTAATTGCCTGCACAATATCAGCTTCATTAATTTCTATGTCAGCTAAATATTCACTATTTTCGTCCCTTACTTCTATATCATTATCTTCATTATCTATTCTAGGGGCGAATTCTCTCTTATATCGTTCTGCCAATATGTTGCAAATTTCCTTTTTTTCATTCGTTAATCTCCCTTCAATTCTAGAGGGCCTATTTCTATTCTTCTTTATTCATCTTTTTGCGTATGAGTATATAGTTTAGGGTTTGCTTGATATTTAATAGGGTTTTTTCTTCCAAGTCCCGTTTTCATTTTCTTTTGATTGTATAATCTGTTCTGCATTTTCTATCTTACTTTTTAGTTCTATAACTTTCCATGCATTTTTTTCTTTTTCTTTTGCAAGACCTTTTTTCCATTTTCTGATTTTCTGGAACAAGATTCTTCTGTCTCATGACTGATGTTTACTTTTCTTCTTCGGTATATATTTATCCGCTATTTTCTCTAATATTTTATATAATATCTCCGTATTTACCCTTATGTCATCACTTACGAAAATGTTATCCCAATCTTTGTTTAATTCTTCATTTATTTCTGACCATTTTATATTTTACTGTAGAAGTTGTTTTTCCATATCCTTCCCACTTTTTCATTTCATGCTTATCTCTGTTTTCACTTGCTTTGGAATGGACTGTTAATTCTATGATATTATGGTCTGAAATACTCGCATTATAAACTATTATTTCTTTAACATAATTCATCTCGTTCACAAATACTAGGTCTAAAGTATTTAGACCTAGTATTTGGCAGGTGATTTATTTGTTGAATGTTGTATTCTAGTAGCATATCTAATAGCTTTTCGAATTGCCTCTTATCTTCTGCACTACTATTACTCTCTTTTTTATATGTATAAGTACAACCACAATCTCCTCTTCGCTCTTTCCAGTCTACGAAAGGAAAGTTGAAGTCTCCAGATAGGAGAATAGTCCAGTCCTTGTGATTTCTACATATATCATCTAATTTTTCTATTATTAAGAGAGAGAGAGAGAGATAGAGAATTTAACAGAAATATTAGTTTCATGTCAGCCTGGCTTGCTTACAAAGAGAGAGAGAGACAAACAGACAGAGAGAGAGAGAAAGAATTTAACAGAAATATTAGTTTCATGTCAGCCTGACTTGCTTACAGAGAGAGAAGACGAGAGGAGAGGAGAGAGAGGAAGAGAGAGAGAGAGAACGAGAAGAGAGAGAAGAGAGAGAGAGAGAGAGAGAATTTAATAGAAATATTAGTTTCATGTCAGCCTGACTTGCTTACCGTAAAGTCTGAATAAACTGTAAAAAAATCTAATATAGTTTCTTTGTAATTTAGTACGTTGTTTCAAGGGCAGCAGATATTTGTCCAGTCTTCAGTAACAAGGTTTGGAAAAAATAACATTGCTAAAAGAAGAGAACTTTGTTTGCAAATAAAGTTTAAAAAGAGGGTTACATTTATTCTTTCGCATTTTCTAAGTTTTTCTTCTGCATTTCTGCCTTCTGTATTTCCTCACCTGTATGAGCAACTGGGTGACAATCCTAATGAATGAGAACCATATCCAGTTCAATAAAACCACTAGTTCGAAATTTTTAGTACGGCATAATTCACAAGCATTTTCGAGACACCACACCTCCCCAGTATTAGCTACACCGATGTGGTTGACATATCTATAAACTGTCTGTGAATAATTATGCTTTATTAATCGATCTCGAATTTAATGTACTCACTACAATTTGGCAAATTCCTATCTTGTCCTTTTAATGTAATCATTAGTTCGATAAATTTTCACGATTTATTCTCCATTGTTTACTGTTATCCTATGTCTCTCTGTGGCCCGTTTACTTGCGCCTCTTCCCTTTCATTGTTTCCAAATCGAACTTCCAAACAAAACAAACAAGCCTCTCTAAAATCAGTAGATTTATGTTTCGTTAGAAATGGATTATCGATCACCGAAAGAACAGGGAAAAGCCTTCTGGTAGCAATTTTATCTGTAGAACAATTAACTTTGAAGCTGTAGAATATAGCGCAACCACAAAATGAAGATAAACTACAATAACAATATCCCCATATGAAGAACATTTCATGGTTCAATTGAATACTAACCGAATTTAAAAGATTGTTCGTAAATGTTAATGGGTCATTTGAAGGCAAACATAATACAGGAGTTAGTACTGAGACTTCCACTGCGTATTCACACACACACACACACACACACACACACACACACATACATACATAAATGGTCTTCAGAATAAAAGTAAAATCCTCCTAGAGGGGCTGTCGTAAATTCCGTTGGTTTAGGAAAAATGAAAACAAAAATATGACAAAAACATTTTCGTGCCGGACTAAAGACTCCTTATTTTTCGGTAAACGATCCTTATTTTCAGAGAGAATTTATTTCTGAAGTTTTCGTTATATGCTCAGGAGGGCAAAATATTAATTTTCCAACGCACCCGAGTTGAAACATATCATCCAATAAACATGCTTGAGAGTGCTGAATTAGTTACCTTGGCCTCTTTCCCTCTTTATATAATACATGTTATATTATATATATATATATATATATATATATATATATATATATATATATATATATATATATATATATATACATATATATATATATATATATATAGATATATATATATATATACACATATATATGGATGTATGTGTGTGTACGTTCCACATACACTTTGAAACGCATTGATCAATTTCAACCAAACTTGGTATACATACCACTTAACATCTGGGAGTTAAGGCATCACTGGCACCCAAAAGGGATGTTTGAGAAGGGGGAAATGTAAAAATTACAGAAAACAACAGATATTAGTGTCTAATCCATTATTTTTGAGTTTGCTGAGAATAGTGACACTCTCAATGCCCTTTAAGTCCAAGTTCAGCACCAATTGGGATGGGAGTAATTAGGGGATGAAATGCCAAAATGACCAAAACTACAGATAGTAAGTGTCTAATTCAGTTTTCAAGGTCAATGAGAAGAGTAGTGACACACCCAATGCCTTTTAAGTCAAAGTTCAGGCACAATTGGGTGGATGGAGTGAGAAGCGGCTGAGAAGTAAAAATAACCAAGATGACCAATATTGGTGTCTAATCCATAGTTTTTGAGGTCACTGAGAAGCATAGTGACAACTGATGCCAATTAAGCCCAAGTTTAGCCCAAATAGAAAAGGGGGTGGGAAATGGGTGAAATGTAAGAAATAATAGAAAACAGTAGATATTAATTTCTAATCCATAGTTTTTGAGGTTGCTGAGATAAATAGTGACACTCCTGATGCTCTTTAAGTCAAAGTTCAGTTCCATGTTGGCCGAGTGCATTTCGCTGTCAGCTACCAAAACAGAGGAATTTATTTCTGGTGATAGAAATTCATTTCTCGATACAATGTGGTTCGGATCCCACAATAAGCTGTAGGTCCCATTGCTAGGTAACCAATTGGTTCCTAGTCACGTAAAAATATCTAATCTTTTGGGCCAGCCAGCTGTTAATCAGCTCAGTGGTCTGGTAAAACTAAGTCAAAGTTCAGTCCCGATGCGAACTGGGGTGAAATTTAAAAGTAACCATAACGACAGATATAAGTTTTTAATCCAGTGGTTCCCAACCTTTTTCACTTCATTCCTCCCTTGATGAATTCTCAACCATCCTGTGGGGCCACTTTAATTTTTCTCCAAAACTCCACCCCCTTATAAAAAACAGAGGTAAAAATGTATGAAACAAATAAACAAATAAAATACTGATGAAGTAGATACCTTTGCTTTACTTATAAGAACCAAAGTTATTACAAACTTGACAATTATAATTATCTTAGTTACTTGTATATTTATTATCAGTTGATGGATTTCTACTTATCGTTAAATTAAATCACTACACTACTAAAGAAAAGCCACCACCAGCAACTCTATCCTCACAGGAAATTTGAAATTACTCACAAAAAAAGTTCAGTTAACCTTTGCATGTATATTATCTTTTTCTCCATAGAGATCTTTGGCAGCAGAATTGTTTTTGAGATCAAGGAACTTGTCCTGGACATCATTTCTACTAGGCCAGTCTGCGTTTAGCCCCCTAAATTCTTGCTTTGGCATCCTTGGGGGCCATGGTCCTCAGGTTGAGAGCCCATGGTCTACTTTAATCCATAGTGTTTGAGGTCTTTGAGAAGAGAGTATCACTCCCAATGCCCATTAAGCCCAAGTTTGGACCTATTGGAAGGGGGTGAGGAGGGGGTGGAAAGGGGTGAAATTTAAAAATAATAGAAAACGACAGATATTAGTGTCTAATGATCTAATCCATAGTTTTTGAGGATGCTGAGATGAATAGTAACACTCCTGATGCACTTCAAGTCCAAGTTCAGCCCTGATAGGAAGCGGGGTGAGAAGTGGGTGGGAAGGGGGTGACATTAAAATAAAAAATAACAGAAAATGACAGATATTAACGTCTAATCAATAGTTTTTTTAGGTCGCTGAGAAGAATAGTGACCCTCCTTCAAGTCCAAGTTCAGCCCTGATAGGGAAGTGAGGTGAGAAGGGGGTGGGTAGGGGTGGCATGTAAAAATAATTCAAGGTTACTGAGATGAATAGTGACACTCCTAAAGCCCTGAAGTCCAAGTTTAGCCCCAATAGGAAGATGGGGTGAGAAGCAACAATCTGAATTGATTGTAGTGAGAGATTTCCAGGGCAGTGCTGGGTTGATCAATTATATATATATATATATATATATATATATATATATATATATATATATATAATATATATATATATATATATATATATATATATATATATATATATATATATATATATATATATATATATATGCATGGAAAGCAGTGATTAATGAGTCATAGGCCAGGGGGGCCAGCATCTGCCACCTCCGGCGAGCCACTGGTACACAGCTGGCTCTAGGGGTGCATTCGGGTAAGACTAGTTATAGCACAGCCTGACTGATAGGTAAGTTTTGGAAGCAGGGTGATTTTCTGCAGCTGGCTACCCTGTAGATCAGTCTGACTCTTCATCTGTTTCTTTATGAGCATGGTAAGAATTGTAGAAGGTCCGAGTAGTTTCATTCATCTTGTACGCTGGGGATGTTGTGGGAGATGATCCGGTGGAGTGTGCTGCCTGTCCTGGGGATTCTAGAGCAGTACAGGGGTCTTCCTTGTAAATAAGGAATGTTACTCCCACTTTTATGAAAGCCTCCCACATGTGTTGGAGAAGAATGTCAGTCTCCAGCCACCGGTTTGGGATGTTCTCAATGGTGTCTTTGCTGGGAGGTAAATCCACGACCAAATTGGCTGGGCTTGCTCAGTCCCAGCATAAAGATGTCATTGATTCTAGCCAGGATGGGGTCTTCCCTCAATTCTTCTTGTAGTTAACTAAAACCACTTGGGAATTCATCATTCTGAGTGAGGTTGGGGCTGGCACCCAGTCATCTCGTGGAGACAATTCTTTTCGCCCCGTGAGCGTCTTATCTTCAGTAGGTGTGCCAGATGTGGAGGCTGGTGATTCTGTAGAGGCAGAACATGGGCTAGTGTCATTCAGTTGGATCATGCCCATAAGGTCTGCCAGGACCATGTCCTCCTGGGGCATCCAGCTTGGAAGGTTCTACACCTGGCTCAGGCAATGATTTTCTTCAGGGAACAGCCTGAGGAGGGGATAGGTTCCCTCCACCCTTGGCATGGCCAGACCAGCCCGAAGGATCTTGTGCTGTGCTGTTCAAGGGGAAAGTAGAGGGAGGTGGTGTGCCAGATGCTGACCTCTGTACAAGGTCCTTTTGGGAGCTAGGGGAGTGTTCTAACACTGGGATAGTTAAGGGCTGTTGGGCCAGCCTTGGCCAGGGCTCTGGTGAGCTACGTATGGCATTCAATAGGTGCTCCAGGATGGTGTAGAAATCATGACCAAATTTTAAATCCAGACGGGCTAATAAATCTACCCCAACAGGAGTGCGTAATTGTCAGGTTTGTGCAACACCCTTCTGCATTGATATATTTCATCCTATGAGTGCCATTTATGAGGGCCTCATCGGGAATAGCATCCTACCAGATCAGAGATACCCTGACCCATGTATCGACTAGAGCATCCACCAGGTAGGTCCATAGGGTACTTTTACGCGATGCCACATAATTACCGTTGGCTACAAGGGGGTCAGGAATGTACGGCCTCCCACCAGTTGGAGCCACAGGAATAACCACCGGTCCACTGCCCCCTGAATGCTATTCTCACAGGTGCCAATTTGGTGTGCATAATGTGTGTACATATGGATGGTATCTTCGTAGGTTGCCAATGTGGATGTTCTTGGCACTATTATGAGTGAATGGATGAAAGGTTGGAAGAGCAGAGAGTGCTTAATATTCTCTGCTGAGAGTAACTAAGCACTGTTGGTAAATGCTGAGCTGATCGTTCGGGAATGGTAAGTTCTTTGGAACTTCTATGCACGCCTCCTTGATTTGTGAGGGAATCATAGAGATGAAGAGTGCCAGTGATGGTGGCACTCAAGCTCGAGAAGGCAAAGCCAGTCTGGTACTGGGTTGGTTGCTGCTAGACCCACTTATGTCTCTGCTTGTCTGTAAGTATGGGTGTGACATATTGATGGGACCAAGGAATAACCTCTAGAACAGGCAATTGGTATTCGTAGAGGTTGGAATGCCAGCAACGGTGATACTCAGTTTCTGGAGGAAATGTTCTGCACACCTCGGTTTACAAGAAGATACAATCATGTGGTGCACAGCAGCCGTTTTGAAACCCCATAGCATGGATGTTAGTGCATGCATGTGGTGTGTAGAAATGATCTCCCTGAAAGATCAACTGAAAAGATCCTATTGGATGCTGAGGAATCTACTACCTAAGCCATTCCTCCACGTGCTAAGGCAAATGTTCACTGTGGAACAAACTAAAATTGTTTGCGATGGAAACAACCAAAAATGTGTACAGAATGAGTAGAAATGCTTGAGTCACAAACAGTAACACAAGAACACGACTCCAGGAGGAACAAAGTTTTGACAAAAACTATTCTTCCAGTTCCTAGGTCATATGTTGTTAGGCCACATGCCAAAATGCCAAGTCAGGGTGCAGCAAAAGTTGAAGTTAGCTGAAAATCCTGGCCTTGAACTGAACTTAGGTATAATTTCACTAAATTGCAAGGTGTATAACAGGGGTTTCTATTGAATCCCATGGCACTGTAAGCTATATTAAATAGACTTACAAACTAGTGCCACACCAGGTACGATGTAATAGCTAAATTAGCTAAAACTAAGCCTAAAGTCAACACTTAAAGAGGGAAAACAGGATTTCCTTCTATGGGTCTGACACAGAACAGCTAGATGCAAAGTAACACTCAAATAATAGCATGTATGATCATTTAGAAATGCTTCGTTTGCAATTGTTTCTGTTTAACACAGTTGAATGACACAGAGGTAGACGACATTGCTGCCAATACATCTGCAAGATATTCAGAGCTGTAGTGACTGAGAACAGGGATATTGCAAAGAATTTACTTTATTTCTGAGGCTCAAGCACAAATCAAAGCTTCACTAAATCTTGCACTAGGCTTCAAGCAAAAATATTACTCATCATCTTGAAGCCAAGAACAAAACTAGAATCAATTAGTAAAATATGACTACATCACTGCAAAGAAATATTTATGTTACTGCACTGGGTCACGTTTTCGCTGGAATGGGAATTTGGAAAAAGAAATTCAAGGATGATTGATGATTTAGGAATTACAGACACTGGGTTAAATCGAAAATACAGTTATCTCGGCATATTACCTGATGTGTCAGTGGACTTGATATTCATTGTAGTGTGAGCTAGTGGGGATGATGGCCAAGGAAGCTGGTATCTTCTTGCTGCTAATGAAGGGAGTAAGTAGGGTACATCTTGGCTGATTGTACAAGAACAATAGTAGAAGGTTTTGGCTGTGATGGTGAGTTAGGGATTCATCTGGAGTACGAGTCCATTATGGAAGGGCTCATAGGCTTCTATCTTAAGCCAAGGTACTGGGCTGGATGAGTCTCCCTCAGCTTGAAAAATGAACAGTTGGGTCCAGTAATAGCTATGGGAGTAGGTCTATCATGACTAGACCCTTCTTCCTACTGTACTGATTTGTAAGGCAGATCCCAGGCCCTTATATACCTATCTGCAGCCACCATTTTGGACATTTTCCGATTGGTGGTTTCCAGTGTTTCTCCATCAAAGGAGGACTAATCAAATCCCCAGGTATTGCTGAAAGAGAACAATATTTTTCCAGAAATAATTATCTCTATATGGAAGTGGTGTCGCTGAGGAGAGGTTGAATGTGGGTTGAGTTACTAGGTGTGAGAGAGTTAGGGTCAGGTCAAAGTTCAGTATTCCAAGAAGAGTCAACTGCCGGAGGGGAGGTGTTAATGAACATATCATGCCCCGAAGGAAATTTTCACAAAAGCAATAAGAGAGGTGTGAAGATTAAGTCTTGTCCCTTTTCCATGAATTTTGTGACTGAATGTGGGTGGCCAGCTAGATTAGGTGGTGTAAAGCACTAATGACAGCTGGAGGTAATTAAAGGTGATTATACGGAATTAGATAGGGAATTAAACAATAGGCTTACGGGATGAACATCACTGGGGGATCGCCTGAAGGTCTTCACTGCCGCTAATCTGAGAATCCTTTGGGAATTCTCACAGAGTACATGGATGTTGCGCTATTGTATTCACCATGGCTTGAAAGGAAATTTTAAGGCTAAGAAGGTTTGTTAACTGAAATGAAGGTAAGGTGGTCTTATTTTGACACTCAGCTGATTTATGATGACATTAAGGGGTCGAAAGCAAGGTGTCTGGGAGTGTCTGGGATTTATTTGACAGCAGGACGAATTGGACTAATTTTCCATGGCACTCTTTTATGCCGCTCCTATTTAGAGGTAGAAAACAGCTCCAGACAAATCACCTGATTTTCTGCGCTGGAAACAACCCACATTTTTCACTATCGTTCACTACACTTTCTTTCTGTCAGAAAAATTGAATCAAGGCAAAAATGCAGGCATCATGAAGTGTCGCATGCGACAATATATATATATATAGATATATATATATAGATATATATACCATATATATATAGTAGATAGATATAGATAATATATATATATATATAGATGTTAATGTATATATTATATTATAATATATTAATATATATATATAATATCTATATATATAATAAATTATTATAGAATATTATAAATATATATTATGTGTATAATTAATATTAATTTTATTATATATATACATATAGCTAATAGATATATATATAATATATATTTTATATTATATATCATAGATATCTATATATATATTATAATATATATACATATACATATATATTATATATATATAATATATATATAATATATATATATATATATATATATATATATATATATGGGAACAAACTTTGGTTTCCCGAGTGACAGGCCAAGGCAGTAGCGTGGGACCTGCCAAGGTCATTAAAGGAGTCAGATACTAAATACTATGTAACTGAATTTTTTTCCAGTGCAGGCTTCTGAAGCCTATCACACCAGCAAATTTTACCCAACTTCCCGACCCATAAGCGAGTCAGTTGCTACCATTTCATTTGAATTACTGTATGCGTGTATGCTGTGTATGTGCGTGTATGTATATAGTTTTATAATATGCTTTCTGTGAGGGATATTGGATTGCAGACACTATTCCCCAAGATACTTAGTGACTTTCACACCATACCTATCAGCAGGAAAGCTGTTATTTTCTTTCCTTAGGATCCTTCAGATTTGGTAGGCATAATTGCCACTAACCTTAGGATATGAGACTTGCTTACAATTCAAGAGGCATTCCCCCCCACCACTGGAGACGCTCCTCTGACTTTACATAAGATATACCTGTACTCCAAACTAATTGATACAACCTGGATGGTAATTTCTAAGTAGTGTCAGTTAATATAAGGTTACACACAGACAATCGAGTAAGATGCGGTTACGCAATGTGTAATAGTGTGGAAATAGTTTGGTGTAATTAAGGAAGGCTAACAGTTACTTGATGTAAAGAGATTCTAAAAGAAGGAGCGAAAGGCAGTTAGTAGTTTGAGAAAGTATTTTGAAATTACTGTACGTGATACGAGTTTTACGTGACCTTTAATGGTTCCTTACAAAAGATTTTTAAATGCAGCCAGTGGAATGAACAGTACCCTATGAGAATTGGCAGTTCCTTGTTGGACTAGTCGGTAACGTACACGACTACTGGTCTCAGGGTCCCGATTCGATTCCACGTTCTGCCAACAAGGAATCAGAGGAATTTATTTCTGGTGATAGAAAAGAAATTAATTTCTCGATGTTGTTTGGATTCCACAATATGCTGTGGGTCCCGTTGCTAATTGGTTCCTAGCCACGTAAAAATATCTAATCCTTCGGTCCAGCCCTAGGAGATCTATTAATCAGCTCAGTGGTCTGGTAAAACTAAAATATACTTTTATGAGAATTGATGTGGAATTTAATTAATTACAATTTGGTCGACTAAATTTATAAACAACAAAAGAACCCATCAATTCCAGAAGGGTGTCTTTGAACCTTAATTTTATGGTACCACAGATGAAAAAAATTCCGAAACGTTTGTAGATAAAAAAAAAACCCATAAAACTATGATTTCCCGTCTTCTCGTTACCCCGTATATTATTAAACTTAAGCTCGCCAGGAACGAAAATATTGCGAGTTATAGGGATTCAGCTATGCTTTTACTGAGGTCCTTCTGAGAGAAAGAATTGCCTATGAGAAATACAATCCTTCTATTCTTGATACGGTATTCATTTCTAACATTCTTAAAAGTGCTCCGCTATTCCTTCACCCCTGTGCAATAATTGCGACATGAAACTCGAAGAAACGAGAGTCAAGTACATATCAATCTAAACTTCAAATCTCTTAATATGCGCAAATAGCTTCAATAATAACTATAACAGCTCGCTAAACCTAACTGCGACTTTTTTATTTAGTCTCATTTTGATCATCATGTTCGGTTATTTTTCTGTATATTTCGAAAAGTTGAAGAGATTCATTCACAAAGTATTTTAAGAAATCAGATCACATGATAAAAGACATGAATATATCTCACCATCTTGTCCAAGACTACATAGGGTAACTTCAAAAAATAAGTTGTTTAAAAGAAAAAAAAAAAAAATCGGGGTAGCAGTGGTGGAAGGGTTTGGATTTTAAGTACTCATACTAACTGTCAAGGAATGCTTGTGGTAGGGGTGGAGGGGTGAGAATGACTAGGATACCTCTCATCCCCCATGGATTTCTCACCTTATGTTGCTCTCGACCGACATGTGAGAAGAGAGCTTTTTTCAATTATTTTCTCCGTTTTTCCTGCTACCTTTTCCTATCAGGTAAACATCTCATCAGTGAGATAAACCAGCTGGGACTCTCGTCGTTAGCTTTCACGCTTTATGATCATAGGCCCCACTAAAAGGAGTTTACTTTCGAGAGAGAGAGAGAGAGAGAGAGAGAGATTTAAATAACGAGCCTTCTCAACAGCTTTTAACAAAAACAAGGTTTGATTTGGGCTTAATTTCAAAGAGTTTAGAATTTAATGTTAACAGATATTTCATTCTGACGTTAATCAGACGCGCGTGAAATTGGGATAGGACGTTATATGTTTTTGTGTTTAATTAGACACATACATACAGACAGACACAGACAAACACACACACACACACACACACACACACACACACACACATATATATATTATATATATATATATATATATATATATATATATATATATATGTGTGTGTGTGTGTGTGTGTGTGTGTGTGTGTGTGTGTGTATGTGTGCATAAGAACAAATTTACATGAAAAAAACAAGTGAAAAATTACAATAAATGAATCAATACGTAGGTAAATGGATGAGAAACTGAGTATGGGAGAAGAAGAATAAATTAGTAAATAAGTAATAAAGAGTTCGGAATTAAGAAGAGGAAGCCCCAAAGGGTACTTATTGATATACACCTGGCCCAGTTTCCCTTAGAAATGAGTCTTTAAAATACTCCGCTGACAATTTAGACAGCATAGTTTGGAAGTAAGAGTGGATATAGTAAAAAATACCCTTTCCTTTGATAAAACTTATTTTAACTGGTTTTACAAAATACTGATAAATATGCAAGTCTGTGTCAATTTTACCTATATACTTTTTAGTTCCTTGAAATCATAACGAACGTGAATTCCATTTTGATCATATATAAACCTTTCAAAATTATATAAATGCTGACAATCAGTCATTTTCTGGGTCTAGATATTAATTCAAAACTGAATGCACCATTTTCATTAATTATTTTTAGTTGGTTTTCCACATCCAGGCTTATTATTCAACATTTAAAAGACGAGATATGAAATAACATCGCTAGGTGAGTTTTAGTAGCTAATGATGAGCACACTTCTTTAAATACTGTTCTTTAAATCTTAATATAATAATTATAATATTCAGTAAAGCATGTCCGTTTTCATAAGAAATGAACGAAATGGATCGTAATATACTCATTAACTATTAAATAATGCCAAATTCCTTTCTTATTGAAAAACGATGTTTATGATTTAGTGTGTACAGAATGACATTTCCCTTTCTAAAGTATTCAAACATGACGCAACATAAAGATGCCCTGGACTGAAAATCTTTCCGGATAACTTGCATTCGCGGTTCAGTTGAAAGGTGTTATATGTAGTCACTTCGAAAGTGGCACACAACTAAAAGCAATAATCGCGAATCTGATTCCTGTGATGATATTATTTATTTTCTCAAAAATAATTCCACGACTTTAGCCGTTAATTTCTCGCCTAGATTGTGCCAACCCTTATACCAAGAGCTTTTCCCATCAGCGTACTCGCGTGCCCTACTAAGAGGGCCTTATTACAAGCACAATTGCTCCGGTCTAGTACTAACTCGACTAAGGAATGCAGATGAAAAATCAAAAATTCACTTGAACAGTTAGCACCTATTCTAATTTGTCCCATCCGTTTAGTAAAGTACGTAATATATAAAATCCAGATTCTATTTGCTTTAAAATGAAACAATCTCGTATAAAAGGTGTGCAGTTCCAAAATGGTTTTGTGAAGGAATATAAAGCATACATTAATCCCACGAAACAAAACAAAATTCAGATATCTAGAAGTATTTCTGAAGTGGAAACGCAAGGCTAATTGAGGCTTATGTACTGAACAAAATTAATTTTCACGGCGTTTCTCTGAATCCCCTGTAACTTAGACTCCTTTTACAATTTAAGAGCCTTT